>NW_024740653.1:0-45000 GCF_018991925.1 Homarus americanus | reverse complement strand
TCTCTGATTGGTTACACGAATTCTTTGTTTACTTTGGGACATTAACATAAAATTTTTCTTATTTCAATGCCATTCAGTAAAAAATTTTCAAGCAAATTTTTTGGGTACAGTTAAATATAATATAGAGTATTTCTTCCTTGCTACACGAAGAAAATTTTCTTCACTTGAGTTTCTCTACCTAACCTAACCTAACCCAACCTAACCTAACCCAACCATCCAACATAACCCACCTAACCCAACCTAACCCAACCCAACCAACCTAACCCAACCTAACCTAACCTAACCCAACCCAACCTAACCCAACCTAACCTAACCGAACAGTGTAGTCTATCAAGATATCTTAAGCATCTATTTTTTTCTTCTCTTCTCCTTCGCCTCAATTGAGAAAAACTTAAAGGTCGTTTCTTCTTCTTCTTCTTCTTCTTCTTCTTCTTCTTCTTCTTCTTCTTCTTCTTCTGTCATCGATTCAGTGATAACAAAAACCCATGTTTGTTCTTAGTCATTCTAATGTAAGTCAATCTGTATTTTTAAGTCATTCTAACAGTGTAAGTCAATCTCTGTTTTAAGTCATTCTAACAGTAAAAGTCAATCTGTATTTTCAGTCATTCTAACAGTGAAAGTCAATCTCTATTTTAAGTCATTCTAACAGTGAAAAAATTCTATCCCTTGCAGTGAAAAAAATTAAAACCATAGCTTCTTTCACCAACACTTGTCTACGGGTAAAACCAAACAAAACTAACACTCACATGTCTCTGTTTACTTCATCAGGAGGGGTATGCAGCGGTTCACCTGGCGTCACTCTACAGCAGGGAGGAGACGATCCGGCACCTGGTACAGAAGAAGGCAGATATCAATGCTACAGGAGGGGTAGGTACTGGTTATAACGTGGTGGGGCGTCTTGTATGGTTACCCCGCCTCACTCACCGCCCCTCCCCACTCCGTCCCCTGGTTCATCGACTCAGTGTGGGAAGGGGTGTGATTAGTAGAATTAGCTGGTCAGAGGTGGGGGGGGGGAAGGTGAAGGGGATTAGTTAGGTGGGGGGAGGGAGGGAGGTGTTGTCACGGTCTGTTGTGTAGGAGGGGAAGGAAAGGGAGGGGGAGAGTTAACGATGAGCTAGCCAAGAGGGGAGTGTGATTTGTTGGGTAGGGAAGAGAGGGGAATTAGCTAAGGAGGAAGAAGGAAGAGTAGGTAAGAGAAGAGTTAGTTGACCAGTGAGTAGATTAATCAGATGACCGCTTGGAAATATGATCAGCCATTCAGAAGGGGTTGAAGGATTAGCTAAGCGCAGGGGAAACAGGTTAATGATTAGCTAAGCGCAGGGGAAACAGGTTAATGATTAGCTAAGCGCAGGGGAAACAGGTTAATGATTAGCTAAGCGCAGGGGAAACAGGTTAATGATTAGCTAAGCGCAGGGGAAACAGGTTAATGATTAGCTAAGCGCAGGGGAAACAGGTTAATGATTAGCTAAGCGCAGGGGAAACAGGTTAATGATTAGCTAAGCGCAGGGGAAACAGGTTAATGATTAGCTAAGCGCAGGGAAAACAGGTTAATGATTAGCTGGTCAATTAACAATGTGATTAGCCAGTCAGTATGGAACTTGCATGGTAATTATGTCAGGAGAAATAGAGAATAAAGGCATCGTAATTATGTACCCTACAGGTGCATGGTTACCTGTACCGTATTACCATAATCCTTCAGGTGAACTGCTTGTCTGTCCAATGACTGTATGATAATCTTGCCTTCCAGATAATCAGACAGAAGACCATTGACGGCTCTCCTAATCAACAATGAATTATACACTAATTATCTTGCTTTACAGGTAATAAGAGTGAGCGTTGATATAAGCAACACCTTCTCTGTCTACCTGGTCATGTAAACTACAGGTTATTAAGACTCAACAATAAAAACAATATGAATTAAAACAAAAAATTCTTATGTTCTCTCTTATAATCCACAAAAATTCTATAAAAAAGTTTAGAATTTTTTTTACTATAAACCCTTACTGTTTTTTCTTTCAGGTGTATAATTCTTCCCTCAGAGTAAATAACTCATGAAAGTTTTAGATATATGATGTACTGGGAATTGTATCACACTGGCCAACTTGTCCAAAGAGGTTCTGTGTTCAAAGTCCTCACAAACAGACGCAATGTACACGAACTTAAAAGGTTTTCGACAGATTAATTCCACGAAATTTTGTAGGTATTAGACCAAGAACTTTTACCTCTACCTACTGAAAGTTTTCCTCTCTCTCCCTCTCTCTCTCTCTCTCTCTCCCTCTCTCAAGGTCGTTACTTCCCACACCCACACACACTCTACCCCTCCCACAACCACCCACACTGCCCCCCCACCCACCCACCCACCCACACATTCCAATCCCGACGATACATTAAGCTAAGTATTCATTGTTGTCCACTGTACCCGTTCATGATCATAATATTACCAAACGACTTCCACATTCCCCTCCTCCCCTTCCACCCACTAATGGTTATGCTAAATGGTTCTCGCTAAGTCATTGGGAAACTATCAGACAAATGGACATACGTGACATTTTAAGGTAATATTACGTGTCATTTGTCATACTAACAACAACAACAACAACAGCCCCTTTACTCGATCTAGGTATAATCGTTTCCTTGAATTATAGGGACTAAATCAACACATATATCCACTATAATTTGTTATACTGAAAAAAAAATTACAAAAATTAAGAAGATTCATTGTTGTTTTTTGTTAATGATAAACTTTTTTATGTAATGAGTTATTAAAAGATCTGTTTGTTTTGATAACTGTTAAAGTAAATAATTAATGTATAGAAGCTTGATGAAAAGACTAACAACACCATTATGTCGTTCGATTGTTTAGAAATAATAATTAAAATACCCGGTTAAAATTATACATATTTAACTTATAAAATTATCAAACTAAAAAAAAATATATTTTCAGCAGTGAATTAAAATCTTATTAAAAATTAGAAAATATTATTATTTTTTATGATTTACACCAAACATTTATTTAACACATACGATGATAAGTTATCTGTCAGTTAGTCTGTCTTTCTGTCTATCTCTCTTTCTGTCTGTATATTATCTATCTGACTGTCTATTTATCTATCTATCTATCTGTCTATCTGTCTATCTGTCTATCGGTCTATTTGTTTAGTCTTTTCCAGGTAAATTCACCAAATTAAATAATCTAAAAAAAATTATATATATCTATTCACAAAGATCCTGTTCTATAGAGCGTCTTGGTGGTGAACAGGATGGGGAGAATCATGGGGAGCTTATGGGGGTGTTGGAGAATCATGGGGAGCTTATGGGGGGTGGGGAGAATCATGGGGTGCTTATGGGGGATGGGGAGAATCATGGGGTGCTTATGGGGGTGTTGGAAGAATCATGGGGTGCTTATAGGATGGGGAGAATCATGGGGTGCTTATGGGGGTGGGGAGAATCATGGGTGCTTATGGGGGTGGGGAGAATCATGGGGTGCTTATGGGGGATGGGGAGAATCATGGGGTGCTTATGGGGGATGGGGAGATCATGGGAGCTTATGGGGGATAGGAGAATCATGGGAGCTTATAAGGGTGTTGGAATCATGGGGGTCGTAAGGGGCTTAGAGGCACAATGAAGGACACACACACACACACACACACACACACACACACACACACACACACACACACACACATAAGGGAACGCTCAAGTGACGGGTTAAGTGAGACAACAAAGTGCTCATTACCTGTCTGGAATGTCTCAAGTAATGTCAATGTGGGGGAGAGGGAGGGTAGACGGGTGAGTGGGGGAAGGGAGGGATAGACAGCGGGCGAGTGGGGGGTAGAGAGGAGGAGTGGGAGGGAGGTGGTGAGAGGTGAGAGGGGTGAGAGGGAGGGAGGGAGCGAGGGAGGGTAGGTGAGAAAATTATGTCATTAGTATTATTATCAACAATTGTGTCATTAGTCGAAGTGTCATCATCATCATCATCATCATCATCATCATCATCATCATCATCATCATCATTTGTCATCCAATTTACGATCTGGGATAGAACCAATATTTGTGCCTTGGGATAAATGTCTGAATCTTGGGATAAATGTCTGAATCTTGGGATAAATGTCTGAATCTTGGGATAAATGTCTAAATCTTGGGATGAATGTCTAAATCTTGGGATAAATGTCTGAATCTTGGGATAAACGTCTGAATCTTGGGATAAATGTCTAAATCTTGGGATAAATGTCTGAATCTTGGGATAAATGTCTAAATCTTGGGATAAATGTCTAAATCTTGGGATAAATGTCTAAATCTTGGGATAAATGTCTAAATCTTGGGATAAATGTCTGAATCTTGGGATAAATGTCTAAATCTTGGGATAAATGTCTAAATCTTGGGATAAATGTCTAAATCTTGGGATAAATGTCTGAATCTTGGGATAAATGTCTGAATCTTGGGATAAATGTCTGAATCTTGGGATAAATGTCTTGGGATAAATGAATCTTGGGATAAATGTCTTGGGATAAATGAATCTTGGGATAAATGTCTGAATCTTGGGATATTTTTACAATATTTAAGTGAGGATGATTTTAACCTCTTGTATTTACATAATTAAAGAGAGATCAGCCAATCACACACGTGGGATTAATAACATCAACCATCCAATCAGAAAGAAGAAAAAAAGTAAACAATGATTCACTATAGACAACAATCTCATGTGTGTGTGTGTGTGTGTGTGTGTGTGTGTGTGTGTGTGTGTGTGTGTGCGTGTGCGTGTGTGTGTGCGTGTGTCATGGATCACTAAACCTTTTTTGATAGAATTGAAACCTATTGTCTAACGGGAATCAACACCAGATACAAGCGGCCTGAATCCCATCTAAGACAACACGGAAGACTGTTTCTCTGGTAGTGGGGGAGGTGTAGTGTGGGGGGGGTAGGGGAGGTGTAGTGTGGGGGAGGTAGGGAAGGGCAGGAGGTGTGGTGTGGGGGAGGTGGGGAGGTGTAGTGTGGGGGGAGGTAGGGAGGGTGTGGTGTGGGGGGGGGGAGGTGGGGAGGTGTGGTGTGGGGGGAGGTGGGGAGGTGTAGTGTGGGGGGGGGAGGTGGGGGTGTGGTGTGTGGGGGGGTGGGGGGGGGGAGGTGTAGTGTGGGGAGGTAGGGAGGGGGGGTGAGTAGGGGGGGTAAAAATATCAATTAACAAGTTGATAGACAGAAAATAATATGATAAATAGGAGATATAGAGACACAAGAGGATTAGTATAAGTGAATATATAAATAAATCTTGTTAAAGGAAGGAAAAAAAAGAGTAAAATAATTATAACATTGATGTAAATGATAACAACAACAACAACAACAACAACAACAACAACAACAACAACAACAACATCAACAACTACAACAACAACAACAATATTCACGATGACAGCACGAAGCCTAACAACAACAAAAGAGTAATTGCCAGTTACAGGTATACCGGTTACCTGCAATATACTAATTACTCAGGTGTTCCTTCAATACCTGACTACCTTGATTGGTTGTCTTAGAATAATTAGCGGGAGTGTGCTGGGGAGGTGTGGTTGGGGGTGTGGCAGAGGTGTGGTTGAAGGGTGTGGCGGAGGTGGGAAGTAGGTGTGTAGGTGTAGTGGTGTAGCTGTAGGTGTGTAGGTGTAGTGGTGTAGCTGTAGTGGTGTAGCTGTAGTGGTGTAGCTGTAGTGGTGTAGTGGTGTACACACACACACACACACTCACACACACACACACACACACACACACACACACACACACACACACACACACACACACACACACACACACACACACACATTTAAACGTGAAAATCGAACAAATAAAAATAATATTTCTATGTTTAAATCTTTTTTTATAGTTTATTTATTTACTTACTGAAGAATCTAAGTATTTAAAGCATGATATATTAATTCATATTTATATAATGAGGTGTTTCTCTCCCTTCCTTCCTTCCCACCAAACACCTCCAGAGACAAGCCGAGTCAACACCACCTTCTAAATGAATCATATCCTTAACACTAAAACCAAAATAATGTCCTTGGATGATAAAATACCCGAGAGAAGAGAGAGAGAGAAGACAAGAGACATATTTGAGAGATATTGTCAAAGTATGTTGAAATATTAGTTACATCAGACGGGTTTTTGGTCAATATTGGTTCAAAACTCAATACTAATAACACCTGGTTTTTCTCCTCTCTTCTCTACCTGTTGATGTTAATTAAGGTCATAATTAAAGTGATTGGTCCATATTGTAGCTTGGTAGAATTGTTCCTTTAAACAGTAAAACAAAAAAATGATGATAAATGCTTCTCAGTTTTGGTAATATAATGTTGATGTTTATTTTTGTTCAAGTGTGATGTCTCAATTTAATGCGGGCGTTTGCTTGTGTGTTCATCTCCTCACCCCCCCCCTGTGTGAATCATCATCAGGACATCCAATAAGTTTCTCACTCAACATGATCATAAAACTACCATGAGACTGTCTCTCTTATGTGTCTCATCTTGTTTCTATAACTGTCTCTCTTATGTCTCTCATCTTGTTTCTATAACTGTCTCTCTTATGTGTCTCATCTTGTTTCTATAACTGTCTCTCTTATGTGTCTCATCTTGTTTCTATAACTGTCTCTCTTATGTGTCTCATCTTGTTTCTATAACTGTCTCTCTTATGTGTCTCATCTTGTTTCTATAACTGTCTCTCTTATGTCTCTCATCTTGTTTCTATAACTGTCTCTCTTATGTGTCTCATCTTGTTTCTATAACTGTCTCTCTTATGTGTCTCATCTTGTTTCTATAACTGTCTCTCTTATGTCTCTCATCTTGTTTCTATAACTGTCTCTCTTATGTGTCTCATCTTGTTTCTATAACTGTCTCTCTTATGTGTCTCATCTTGTTTCTATAACTGTCTCTCTTATGTGTCTCATCTTGTTTCTATAACTGTCTCTCTTTTGTGTCTCATCTTGTTTCTATAAATGTCTCTCTTGTTTCTATAACTGTCTCTCTTATGTGTCTCATCTTGTTTCTATAACTGTCTCTCTTATGTGTCTCATCTTGTTTCTATAACTGTCTTTCTTATGTGTCTCATCTTGTTTCTATAACTGTCTCTCTTATGTGTCTCATCTTGTTTCTATAACTGTCTCTCTTATGTGTCTCATCTTGTTTCTATAACTGTCTCTCTTATGTGTCTCATCTTGTTTCTGTAACTGTCTCTCTTATGTGTCTCATCTTGTTTCTATAACCGTCTCTCTTATGTGTCTCATCTTGTTTCTATAACTGTCTCTCTTATGTGTCTCATCTTGTTTCTATAACTGTCTCTCTTATGTGTCTCATCTTGTTTCTATAACTGTCTCTCTTATGTGTCTCATCTTGTTTCTATAACTGTCTCTCTTATGTGTCTCATCTTGTTTCTATAACTGTCTCTCTTATGTGTCTCATCTTGTTTCTATAACTGTCTCTCTTATGTGTCTCATCTTGTTTCTACTCTGTCTCTCTTATGTGTCTCATCTTGTTTCTCTTTCTATCTCTCTTATGTCTCATCTTGTTTCTCTTCTGTCTCTTATGTGTCTCATCTTGTTTCTATAACTGTCTCTCTTGTGTCTCATCTTGTTTCTATAACTGTCTCTCTTATGTGTCTCATCTTGTTTTCTATAACTGTCTCTCTCATCTTACAACTGTCTCTCTTCTGTGTCTCATCTTGTTTCTATAACTGTCTCTCTTGTGTGTCTCATCTTGTTTCTATAACTGTCTCTCTTATGTGTCTCATCTTGTTTCTAACTTCTCTCTTATGTGTCTCATCTTGTTTCTATAACTGTCTCTATGTGTCTCCTCTTGTTTCTACTACTGCTGTCTCTCTTATGTGTCTCATCTTGTTTCTATAACTGTCTCTCTTATGTGTCTCATCTTGTTTCTATAACTGTCTCTCTTATGTGTCTCATCTTGTTTCTATAACTGTCTCTCTTATGTGTCTCATCTTGTTTCTATAACTGTCTCGTGTTTCTCATCTTAAGCCTTCATGAATTTTTTTGTTAACTCTTATACGAAGCTACTGTAAGAATTTCTACTTTTATATACAGTATATATAATTGATTATATAAACTGTATATATCAGTGTTTTTATTTTATTCTTCATCTCTCGTGAAGCTTGTCTGTCACTTATGTACAGTATAAAGTTATTGTGTAAGCTCTCCAAGCGTCTGTAGTGTGTCATGAAGCCTTCTTTGCAGCCACACCAACAAACAACTATCCATATGGTTTGTGAACGGGCGCAAACGGCACGGAGGTTCATGGGCAAGGCGCCGCTCGACAAACGGTCCTCCAACATCAGTAACGATGACAAGCGTGCATCTAACACCACTCTCGGCGACGTATATATATATATCACTACTTGAATCTCTTCTAGACGTTTTCCTCTATTAATTCTTTTGTGTGTGTGGGTGTGTGTATCTGTGTGTATGTGTGTGTGCGTTTTTCTCCCTATTATCTCACCTGTAATGGTTCACCTGTTCCTTTCACTAACACACATACATATACGCCACAAACAATCACCTTCCAGGACATAAAGTTTGTCACCCTTGCTTGTGATAGCCCTGTTTGTGAACCCCCTCCCAGGCCACGGACACAGAGGCAGCGCCACGTCTGCTAAACCCCACAAAGCTGAAGGACGCTGTGTATAAACCACAAGCGTAATGTAACATATTTTTTACTACTGCTAATTTTATATTCGATATTTTTTAGTGAATTTTACATGGTAGTAATGTAGTTCGCTCAGTAGAAATCGGTTGCCTAATACTATATATTTTTATGGTATTTCAATATTTTAGTACGACGCATATATTTTTTCTATGCGTTAAGCAAAACTTTCTTAAACTTGCGTATGAATATTTTTTTATTTGTTGTGTCTAGCTGATGGAAGCAATTTTGACGCATCGCTCTTTTTAACCACTCCAGATTTTGCAGGGAGCTGGCGTAGAAATCTGCCGAATTTTTTATGTGTTTTTGTACATTTTTTAACCTGAATTTCAGGAAAATATTTTTGGCTGTATGTAGGGGTCCGGCACTGATGCGGGCCGAGTAGATAGATAGAACAATATTGGCCACATTTTTGGTCTCAATGCCTCTTAGTGTAGCGTAGGTGTGTTAGACCTAACCCCAAGACCTATTATATACATGAACTGCATGACCTAATATTATTTCTGCTTCCCTACTACTGTAACTCTCTTAAAAGCTTATGCAAAGTTGTTGTTCGTAAACCCTGTAATATATAATTAATATATTCTTTACATACCTGAAGAATCTATATCACGCAGTTGAATTAATACATCACATACAAGTAGCGTAGTTGGATGTCAGCCTAAGCACTATTGAGTCACACCTTCCCCATCATCAGACAGTACCACGCATAACTCCTCTTGTAGTTATGGATTACTCCGATGCGCTTGTGTACTGTAATTAGTGTAGCTGTGCTGTTAGCGAGATAATCTGTAAAGGTTAATCAGGAACACAAACCCAGAATGATAATGTTGATGTCTTTTGTGTACCTAAATATGAACTAACATAACCTGGGTCAGTTTACTATATCCTACTCAAGTAACGATGAATTAATAATAAATAAAAATTCACATCTAAGTTCTGGTTTTGACTCTAGTTTACTTTATTGATGATAAATCTCATTTGGAATGAAACTTAATTAAATAATTTGTAATATAATGCTTGCAGGATTTTTACACAGGTGTTGTAAGTGTCTCAGCACCTGTACGTACACCTGGTCAAACATTCCAGGTGTTAGTCATTAAAATTATATACCTGTATTTGTTAGATATGAAACCTCGATATAACAGACTATATAGAGATCAGTACAGTCCATTATATCGTTGTCCATTAGATATAAAACCTTTATATAACGGATTATACTCATTATTGTGATGTCCGTTAAATGAAGGTTTTACTGTACCTGGGGAATGGATAAGTCCCTGTGGTTAAAAAAACTGTGTAAATCTGCTACAAGAGATAGACTCAATAATAACAGCATTATCACACACACACACACACACACACAGACACACACACAAACAAACACACACACACACACACACACACACACACACACACACAGACACCAAACACACACACACACACACACACACACACACACACACACACACACACACACACACACACACACACACACACACAAACGCAAAGATCTCATTCACTAAAAGCTTGAAACTACACTTATGTATACTAGCCATCACGCTTAAGCTTACTTCAGCTGCTACGCTAAAACTTACATCATCCACCTCACTAAGCCTTACATCATCCACGCTTAAACCTTAACATCACCCACCTGGCTAAAGCTTACATCACCCACCTGGCTAAAGCTTACATCACCCACCTGGCTAATATTTGTATACCTGCACCGCCGACTTCACTTATTAAGCTTGTGTGGTGTGCTTTTGTTTACCTACACCACGTGGTCTATTTTGTTTACATTCTGTCAGCTGTTGTGTAGTCCCTCACCTGCCTCCTCCTCCCCCTGCACCTCCTCCTCCTCCCCCTGCACCTCTTTCTCCTCCCCCCTTACGGCATTTCCTTCCGCCGTCTACACCTCCAAAGTTCAAAATGGTCTCTGGGAGGTGTTTGGAGGCTCCTTCAAATACCTCTCAAGCCTCCAATTGGGTCCTGGAAATGGTTAGCTCATGGACCTCCAATTATTTTCTAAATCCTCCAAGTACCTCTAAACTACTCCAAGTACCACTAAGCTACTTCAAGTACCTCCAAACTCTTTCAGGTACCTCTTAACTCCTCGAAGTACGTCCAAACTCCTTCTAGCACCTCTAAATTCTTCCAAGCACCTCCAAGAACCTCCACTATCCTCTAAAATCCACCAAGCACCTCCAAACTCCTCCAAGCCTTCAACAAATACTTCTTTAACATCCCCACCTCCCTAATTTCCCCCCCCCCCTCCTTTAATAACCTCCAAATAGATCAATATGAAGGTTGAAAGCTCCTTAATGTTCCTTGAGGCTCCTTAATGTTCCTTTGTTAACTCTACGGAGCCTCAAGTAACTGTTCCTTTGACTCCATTTTCGTTTTCACTAATTCAATGATTTTTTTTCACCATTCAATATCTTTTAAAATTGAGTAAAAAAAAGGTAATTTTCCGATAAGTTCTGATTTATTTTCATATATTTTATCGTATTTTCTTGTGTGTAAATATAGCCTCGCCTTTTCCCGCCACTTCTCAAAGCTGCTTAAATTTTCGCGCTAAAATTTACTTTATTTTTTTTAATGTTCCTAAGAATAAACTTGGGATACAGAAGCTAATGGGGCTTATTTTTCTATCCTCTTAATCTAAACAGTTTATTCTATTCTATATAAACAAATAAAATAAAATGAAAAGAAAAAGAAATGTGTGAATTCTCTTATCCAGTACTAAGACAAGATCCCTTTTCTTGGATTTGTAGCGGATAACTAATATATTTTTTTGGCTTCTACAAATTAAATCCTTCTCTGTACCCAATCAATAGCGAAATTCCTCTCAAACTTTAAGAATACAATTTAATCTCCTATTCACGTCTCTTAACACCATAACCTATGAATCTTATCCGGAAATTCAAAATAAAAAATAAGTTCTCTGGTAAATTCCTTGAAATGAATAAAAAAAGATTCTAGATTCTATGTAAATTAGTCTATCGGATGAAGTAATAATGAAATAAATCTAAAAATATGAAGAAAAAACTTTTAACTTAGATACCGTCAAATAGTAAAGAAACATTGAACATAAATTATACTTAACCTGCGTTTCCTAACCTAACCTAACCTAAATATTAGTCAGAATGTAATAATAATAATAATAATAATAATAATAATAATAATAATAATAATAATAATAATAATAATAATAATAATAACAATAATAATAATAATAATAATAATACAAATTGCAATAAGGAATAAATTCGCAAGATAAAATAAGCCGTATTGTCTTTCCTACCAGAGACACAATGAGATCAGACAATCACAAAAGTAAGCCCGATAACCCGCCTCCTAGCCCACCTAGACACAGCGGCCACCACTCACATAATAACCCTCATCTTACCTGTTATAGCCTCGGGAACAGACGGCGGCTCACCTGGTCGCTAATCGGAGCACCGGAGCAGCAGTGGCCCTCATCAAGACAGTACTGATGCACGCAAAACAGGACCTTAGGCTCGTCAAGGATAGCGTAAGTATACCTGCGAACAATTTATTTGATCTGGTTAAAGTTAATCAAAAAGGTGAGGAGGATTACCTGATCTATTACGCTGAACAGGTGAGTTTATGGATACAATATTTTACCTAGTGGTTTATTAGACACACGGGTGATGATTCATTTGATTCTTGACTTTGATCAGAGGAGATTATGACAGCATGAGATAAATATGGAGAAATATAACATTACTTATGAAATATGAACTAAGACAAAAGGGACAACACCAAAAAAATTCTGTGTCAGGACCAGGGTGAATATATACAAGGGATGATATTCTGTCTTTAAAATATACACTTTTTACGAGAAGAGATAAAGAAAATTGCATAACGATATCACACAATCAGAATAAACTAACCTAGCGTGAGGAAAATACTTTTGAACCAGGGAAAAAAATATATATTCAGATGGTAAGTAATTTTCTTTGTCGAGGTAAATACTTGATGTGAATCTTAATACACATAATTACTTCTTGAATATAATTGTTAGGATTTAAATAGTTAACACTGGTATAAAAAACACCAATATGTCTGTCTGATCACTATAATGTTTATGGAGAGGGAGGGAGGGGGGGTTATAGTCGGCTCTTAAGACAGTAAATTATTGGAAAAGCTGTTATGAATGTTTATTTTTCCATCGTTCATGTTTTTATAATTTTTAACCTTCATGGCATTAAAATTAACCTAAATGTAATACTGTATTCAAAGCCATTATTTTGTAACACAACTGTAGTCCATTATCTCTCTGTAACCTGTAGACAATACTGTACTTCACAACAACATTACAAAATATACACATTATGACTCCTACAAGAGATACATTCAAACATTCATCAAAAGTAAAAAATAAAAATAAATAAATGAAAAGTTTAGGACTACACATAAACACGAGTTTTTTTAATCAGGTGTAGTGAAATGTTATGTTTAGTTCCCATAGACTTACAGAGAGAGAGGCGGCGGTGTTGGCTAAAAATTTAATCCAATTTTCTTTTAAAGTTTATTCGTTATCTTACCATAAATAAACAGTATTGAAATATTTATGATGATAAACATATTAATATAATCAACCTCTAGCTCATAAGTCGAAAGCTCTACCTCTGAACACCCGAGTCACAGAACCTACCAATCGAACCCTGGACCTCTAGCTCATAAGTCGAAAGCTCTACCTCTGAACACCCGAGTCACAGAACCTACCAATCGAACCCTGGACCTCTAGCACATAAGTCGAAAGCTCTACCTCTGAACAACCGAGTCACAGAACCTACCAATCGAACCCGGGACCTCTAGCTCATAAGTCGAAAGCTCTACCTCTGAACACCCGAGTCACCAGAACCTACCAATCGAACCCAGGACCTCCTAGCTCATAAGTCAAGCTGTACCTCTGAACACCCGAGTCCTAGAACCTACCAATCGAACCCTGGACCTCTAGCTCATAAGTCGAAAGCTCTACCTCTGAACACCCGAGTCACAGAACCTACCAATCGAACCCTGGACCTCTAGCACATAAGTCGAAAGCTCTACCTCTGAACAACCGAGTCACAGAACCTACCAATCGAACCCGGGACCTCTAGCTCATAAGTCGAAAGCTCTACCTCTGAACACCCGAGTCACAGAACCTACCAATCGAACCCGGGATCTCCAGCTTATAAGTCGAAAGCTCTACCTCTGAACACCCGAGTCACAGAACCTATATTACAGTCAGACCAAAAGTACAGCCCCTGCCAAGACCGCAACACAACTCGGAATTAACAGAGGAAGTCTTTAAGGATAAGGGGAACATAATGATGACTAACTCCGGGTTACACGTTAGCTCGCCCAGGATCTTTCAGAGGGTGATGGGGGAAGAGGAGGGGAGGGTTATGGTGAGGAGGGGTGATGGGGAAGAGGAGGGGGTAGGGGGGTTATAGTGAGGAGGGGGTGATGAAGGAGGAAGGTGGCAGGGGGTGTGAGAAGAAAACCATCACTCCAGGAGTTTGGCTCCACATTTCAGGATTAACCTCCAAGGATATTAGGAAAGGGTGTGGAGGGATCTTGTGATTGTAACGCCCTTTAGGATTTACCGAGTCCTGCAATCCTACTTTATCTTCGTGGGCTGTAGGATTAAATGAGGTAAATACTTAAGACTCAACTTCTAAGGATTCTTTGCAAGGGGATGTCCGCTATAATGAATGACGAAGGATATCTCAACTAGGATTGACTAAGTCTAGGATTACAGTATTATTTTATTTACGTCTAATCTTCAAAATTTTGTAGTTTTGTAGTAATGTGACCTGTAGGATTTTTATCGACCGGAAATCAAACTCGACATCTTTAGATTTTGTAGGATTTAGACCTGTAGGATTTAGCGAGTATCCTTTCATTAGGCTCGAGGTTAAACAGAATCCTCCTCCACCTGTAGGATTTGGCAAGTATCCTTCAAATATCCTCCACCACTATAGGATTTTGGAGGTTATATAGGATCACACTTGACCTGTAGGATTTAGCGATTATACCCACTAGGATTTTTGGAAAGCGCTTCAAACTTCAACAGCCAGACTCGACCTGTAATCCTAGTGTCGGATAAGGATTACTCGAGTCCCATAAACCTGTAGTCAAGGGCAAGGATTTCATTTATAATCATCCTAAATCTCTTGTAATCCCCAGAAGGATTACATCAATAAAAAGACACAGAGAACCGGATAACTGGATTAATACAAGGATTAATGAACGGGTGAGCAATTCATGTTAATAACACTGAAAGACCGTCAAAAAATACGATAGGATTATATAGTTAAAGGATAGGATTAACTCTTAGGATAAGGATTTTCGTTTTTTTTCGTTATTTTTGTCTCTCTTTTTATTCATCGTTTTTCTTAGTTATGATTCGTTTATTATTTTTCGCATATTTACTGTTTTTAATAATTTTTTTTCTTCCGAATTTCTAGATCTTCATTTTTTTAACACTACAGGTCAGATGTTAAGTCATATATGTGGATAGTTTAAGTCAAGTGTGTGGATAGTTAAGTCAGGTGTGTGGCTAGTTAAAGTCGGGTGTGTGGACAGTTAAAGTCGGGTGTGTGGATAGTTAAGTCAGGTGTGTGGATAGTTAGGTCAGATGTGTGGATAGTTAAGTCAGGTGTGTGGATAGTTAGGTCAGGTGTGTGGATAGTTAGGTCAGGTGTGTGGATAGTTAGATCAGGTGTGTGGATAGTTAAGTCAGATGTGTTAAAAGTCAGATCAGGTTTGTAAACATATGAGATCGAGTCAATGAAGTGTCAGTACATATATTTATACACACGGGGGGGGCGAGGGTACATGGGGGGCCAGGGTACATGGGGGCCAGGGTACATGGGGAGACCGAGGGTACATGGGGGCGAGGGTACATGGGGGGGCGAGGGGGGGGGCGAGGGTACATGGGGGCGGTGCATGGGGGAGGGTACATGGGGGGCGAGGGTACATGGGGAGACGAGGGTACATGGGGGGTCCGAGGGTACATGGGGGGGGTGTATCCAGAAAGATAATAATAATAAATAAAAAGTAAATAAAAGTATCTAAGAGAATATAATTAAAACTTCAAAAAGTAAAAATTAAAACCCCCCCAAAATTATTTATTCTCTTTTTCAAAACCCGGAAATATGAAGCCAAATTTGTAGGTTATTCTTCTAACTCACATATACAAGAAAAAATATCCCCAGATTTAGGTACAACATTTCACTGGATTTGTAAATTATTCCAGTAAATCTGTCAGATCTGAGGAAAATCGGATCAATGAGGAATAAAGTCAGATTAAGGAACAGTGCTCATTGTTCTGTCTAAATCCAGGTTAGGTTATTGATAGTCAAGATGAGGAGGAGGAAGAGGAGGAAGAGGAGGAAGAGGAATATAGGAAGATGAGGAAGAGGATTTTCTTATAACTTTCTAAATCGGCAAAAAAGGATTTTCTTAATAGTATCTAAATCACTCTGTTTAAAGGCGAATTCCTTACATAGTGTCAAAATCTATGTACCGAGGCTCTTCACACTTCAATGTTATATATTTATAATTTCCCTTGACCTTTCTAGATCTTGTTTTGATTCAGTGAGTTTAGGGGAATTTCTTGAATAAAAACAACAAAAATAACAACAACGACAACAACAAAAACGACAAGAACAACAAATTTAGCCAACTCATCAATTAATTTCGTTTCCTGGCCGTGGGATTGATGTAGAGAGCTTCAACCCTGTGAGAATATACGTCCCTGAGCACCTGTGTAAACATACGGATCCTGATACCTGTGAGGATTTTAAAAACCTGGGACACTGTGAGGATAAGTAGACTCTGGTCCCTGTGAGAATATATGGATCTCAAACCCTGTGAGAATATATTACGTTCAGGAGGACAGGGATGTATTATTGGGGTGTGTGTGTGTGTGTGTGTGTCGGCTGGACCTTCTTGTAGGATGGTGATTGGTTCTTGCGAGTTACTGCGCTGTTGTTGTTGTTATTGTTGTTAGTCCTCAATATGCTATGATTTTTATTTTCCTTTAGTTTGTGTTCTTCTCTTTATCTCTTTCTTATCCCTGATCTTCTTATATATTTTCTTCCTCCTCTTTTCAATCTTCTTCTCAATCTCCTCCTCCTTTTAATCTTCTTTTTAATCTTCCTCTTAATCATCAGCTTCTTCTTCTTCTTCTTCACTGCCCCTACAGTATAACGGGCCAAAACAAGTGACCAGCGCCTACGTGAGCCTAATTACAAGGTGAAACCCCCAAAGAATGACGCCATTGATCACATACACACGGTATTGTAAAGTCAGGCTAAAGTTATCACGGTATTTTTTGAGCTCCTCGCTGGTGTCTCACCTGAGGGCATAATGACAGGTAATTAGGGTAGTGCTCGGGGCAGGTATGCGGTAAAGAGGAACAAAAAAACGACTCGAGTTTTTTTTTTCGTGTGTTTTGTCTCGTTATCTGACGAACGAATGCCCGTTGTTTATGTATCTTAATGTAAATAGACGCATCGAGACGCACTTAAACGCATATAGACGCATATGAACACACCTTGACATATTTGGACAGAACTAGATGCATATGAGCGCACCTGAACGCGTTTTGACTCATTTGAACACACCTAGACGTATATAAACGCACCTTGACACATTTGGACAGATCTAGACGCATATGCACGCACCTTAACGTATTTGAACACCCTTAGACCTATAACACACTGTAAGGCTGACTGACTGCTAATGGTCTAAACCCTAAGCAGCATTCTCAGTGGTTGACACGATAAAGCTTCCCACTTAGTATAGCCAAACCTTGTACAACCAGGAGCGAACTCGTAACAATGGTTCTAAATTAGACAAATTTAGACTTAGGCGCGAAATAGGTAAACACTGGTTTGGGAATAGAGTAGTGGATGAGTGGAACAAGTTACCAAACATCATCATTAACTCTAATACGCTGGACAGCTTCAAACACAGGTTGGGTGGATATATGAGTGATAGGGGTTGGGTGTAAACGGGACTGTCCAGTATGGCCCGCTGCAGTTTCCTCCATTATTATGTTCCAAGATCTCCCTGACTGATGTGTGTGTTATATTATCTAGAGTTTAAGAAATTAGGAGTTAACCCTTTGAGTTTAACCCTTTAAGAAAGATGATTTAACCCTTTGAGGAGGAGGATTTAACATATATCTCTCTCTCTCTCTCTCTCTCTCTCTCTCTCTCTCTCTCTCTCTCTCTCTCTCTCTGTGTCTTTCTTTCATTATTATCAACAACTAGTCCCTACACAAACCCATTTTCTATGACGTCAACAACTATCCCATTTTCTATGACGTCAACAACTATCCCATTTTCTATGACGTCAACAACTAGTCCCTACACAAACCCATTTTTTATGACGTCAACAACTATCCCATTTTCCTCTGACGTCAACATAACAATAAGGTACAGGAAATATAATGAGTTTCTCACGTGATTGGCGACTCTACAGTTGACGTAATCAATGTAAGTACAGTACAGTACACCTGTTCATTACACCTTCACCTAAATTAACTACAACCAATCCATAATACTCTCTCTCCCTCTCTCTCTTTCCTCTCTATATTTATCTCTCTCTCTTCTCTCTGTCTCTCTTTTCTGTCTCTTCCTCTTTCTCCCCCCCCCCCTTCACAAATCTCAACAATGTTCTTTATTCAGGTTAATGAGTCTTATTTCACCCAGCCAGGTCAAGAGTGTTTCTAAACGAGGTCAAGAGCTGTATGTGACCTTTCGCTCTCCGTAATCAACAAGTAACCAGATAATCTATTTTTTCATACAGTTTTGCCTGAGGAGGTCAGGTCAGGTCAGGTCAGGTCAAGGCAGGTTAGGTTAGGTTAGGGTAGGTTAGCATAAATTAGGTTAGATCAGGTCAGGTCAGGTTAGGTTAGGTCAGGTCAGGTCAAGTCAGGTTAGGTTAGTTTGGGTTAGGTTAGGTTAGGTTAGGTTAGGCCAAATTAAACCACACAAATATTATACTAAAATGGTACAAGACGAATAATTTTACAGTAGGTCACTGGTGGGGATTACTGCCCAGCCACCATCAACCTTCATTAATCCTCGGTCACTGGTGGGGATTACTGCCCAGCCACCATCAACCTTCATTAATCCTCGGTCACTGGTGGGGACTACTGCCCAGCCACCATCAACCTTCATTAATCCTCGGTCACTGGTGGGGATTACTGCCCAGCCACCATCAACCTTCATTAATCCTCGGTCACTGGGTGGGGACTATTGCCCAGCCACCACCAACCTTCATTAACTTTCGGTCACTGGTGGGACTATTGCCCAGCTCACCACCAACCTTCATTAATCCTCGGTCACTGGTGGGGATTAGCCCAGCCACTCATCAACCTTCATTAATCCTCGGTCACTGGTGGGGACTATTGCCCAGCCACCATCAACCTTCATTAATCCTCGTCACTGTGGGATTATGCCCAGCTACCATCAACCTTCATTTAACTCGGTCACTGGTGGGGACTAAGTTGCCCAGCCACCACCAACCTTCATTAATCCTCGGTCACTGTGGGGACTATTGCCCAGCCACCACCAACTTCATTAACTCTCGGTCACTGGTGGGGACTACTGCCCAGCCACCACCAACCTCTATTAATCCTCGGTCATCAGGATTACTGGCTCAGCCACCACCAACCTTCATTAACTCTCGGTCACTGGTGGGGATTGATTGCCCAGCCACCATCAACCTTCATTAATCCGGCCACTGGTGGGATTGTTGCCCAGCCACCATCAACCTTCATTAATCCCTCGGTCACTGTAGACTATTGCCCAGCCACCATCAACCTTCATTAATCCTCGGTCACTTGGTGGGACATGCCCAGCCGCCATCAACCTTCTTCATTAATCCGTCACTGGTGGGGACTACTGGCTCAGCCACCATCAACCTTCACAATCCTCGGTCACTTCTGGTGGGACATATTCAGCCACCACCAACCTTCATTAATCCTCGGTCACTGGTGGGATTATTGCCCAGCCACCACCAACCTTCATTAATCCTCGGTCACTGGTGGACATTGCCCAGCCACCATCAACCTCTCATTGTCCTCGGCCACTGGTGGGACTACTGCCCAGCCAATTCACCAACCTTCATTAATCCTCGGTCACTGGTGGGACTATTGCCCAGGCCACCATCAACCTTCATTAATCCTTGGTCACTGGTGGGGATTATTGCCCAGCTACCACCAACCTTCATTAATCCTCGGTCACTGGTGGGGGATTACTGCCCAGCCACCATCAACCTCTCATTAACTTTGGTCACTGGTGGGGACTACTGCCCAGCCACCACCAACCTTCATTAATCCTCGGTCACTGGTGGGGATTATTGCCCAGCCACCATCAACCTTCTTCATTAATCCTCGGTCACTGGTGTGGGGATTGACGTCAGCCACCATCAACCTTCATTAACTTCGGCCACTGGTGGGGATTGCCCAGCCACCATCAACCTTCATTAATCCTCGGTCACTGGTGGGATTATTGCCCAGCCACCATCAACCTTCACATCCTCGGTCACTGGTGGGGATTATTGCCCAGCTGAATTCACCAACCTTCATTAATCCTCGACACAATAAAACACTCGCCAAGGTCACTGTGCAGATTTACCTTTTTGAGTAGGAGACGCCAGGTGTACTGACGTCATTATAACGAGCACAAGAATCCAATACTGTGTCGAGGGCAGGAGGAGGAGGAGGAGGAGGAGGAGGCAGACACTGATTTAATTTAGGCTACAGTCATTGTATTGTGGTGTACATGATTTGCATAGGTGTGCTATGACGGTATTGTGGTGTATTATGATTATATTGTGGTGTACATGAAGGTATTGTGGTGTACATGATTTGCATTGTGGTAAGATGACGGTGGCTAGGTATATGACGGTATTGTGGTGTATATGACGGTGCCAGGTGTACATGACGGTATTGTGGTGTACATGATGGTATTGTAGGTACATGACGGTATTGTGGTGTACAGAGCAGTAGTATAGCTCACACGGGGGCTCTGTGGTGTAGACGGCAGGTGTGTGGTGTAGACGGCAGGTGTGTGGTAGACGGCAGGTGTGTGTAGACGGCAGGTGTGTGGTGTAGACGGCAGGTGTGTGGTGTAGACGGCAGGTGTGTGGTAGACAGCAGGTGTGTGGTGTAGACAGCAGGTGTGGTGTAGACGGCAGGTGTGTGGTGTAGACGACAGGTGTGTGATATAGACGACAGGTGTGTGGTTATAATAAGCTAGGACCCATCAGGGGAGACTTACGCACGTGTTAATTTACCCTAACACGAGAGAGTATCACTCGGTACTTAAGCGCTACGAGTCACTACTTGTGTTGAGGTTGACCTTGAGGAGCATAACACGAGGCTCACGTCAGGCAAAAATAGTGAGAAATAATGTTAGTCAGACATTTATATGAAAATAGTCACGAACATTACTCACTAGTTATTAATAGATTTGAAGAATTAATTTTTATTCGATTATTAAAACGAGAATTAAGTCCTTCCTGAACATAACGTTTGGTAACCTTCCCTCATCAACATACACCTGTACGCCCTCAAGATGTAATTAACCTTTAAGACACCTACTATATACCTGTACACACACATACAGTATATATACTACCTTAATTTCTTACTAATGACCACGAACACCACGCATATCACACACACACACACACACACACACACACACACATTGACACACACACACACACACACACACACACACACACACACACACACACACACACACACACGATTCCCTTACTTCCTCATTTATCATCACTAACTTCATCTACCTGTTATCTTCACACCTCACCTTCACACCTCACTAACCTGTTGTTCCTCACACGTCCAACACAGCGCGGTGACATCCCTCTGTTCCTGGCGGTGGAGGCGAGTCATCAGGGCCTGGTGAGGGAACTGGTCTTTCATCACGGTGGGGACCAGGTCAAGGCCATACGGGGTCACACCAGGGACACTGCTCTCCACATCGCCTGCAGGAAGAAGGACACTGACATGGTTAAGATCCTAGTCGAAGCGGGATCCAACACAGATGTCCAAAATGTAAGTGTGATATTATTTGAGTGTTAAGTATACTTTCAGGAGACATAAAGTGTAAAGTGTGGCATTAAAAATCAACGTCAATGCCCAGAATGTAAGTGTAAGTATTATTTAGAGTGATATTTAAAGTGTAAAGTTAAAAATTAAAACCCATCGTCCATACGGGATCCATTACAGTTATCCACAAAGTATAATTATCCGAGTTTATAAGAGTTTTGGTTAACCAGAGACGTGTGTATGTTGCCGCTCTACCTAAGAATGATACAATATGGCCCAGGTACGAATGTGGGATGTTAAGTTGACATCACCGAAAAAAAACAACAATACAATAACAACAATGAAGAAGAAGGTTAAAATAACAACAATAATAATAATAAGTACTGGTGATGATACCGAAGATAGCTATAATGACGTTACTATTATTATTATTAGTAGTAGTAGTAGTAGTAGTATCACCACTATTATCAATACAATCATTTAATATAGACACGACTCGACAAAACAGGTCCACTACTCAACAATATCTTCACAACAGGTACTTGACACGACGCCCTCATGCTAGGTAGTGCGGTAAAGGTGCCCTGAAACACTCGACGCCATCATGCTAGGTAGTGCGGTAAAGGTGCCCTGAAACACTCGACGCCATCATGCTAGGTAGTGCGGTAAAGGTGTCGTGAAACACTGATCTGACGCCAGGGTAGTGCGGCAAAGGTGTTCTGAAACACCTGGACGCCATCATGCCAGGTGCGGTACAAGTCTTCAAACACCTGACGCCATCATGCGGTAGTGCAGAAGCCTGAAATGATTCCTGACCCACTGGCGTTGTGCAGTGGCAAAGGTGCCTGAAACACCTGACGCCATCATGCTAGGGTAGTGGTAAAGGTAAAACGCTGAACACCTGGACCACTATGCTAGGGTGGAAGGTGCCCCTGAAACACCTGACGCTTACCGTTAGCAGTAAAGGTACCTGAAACACTGCTAACGCCACTGGCGCGGTGAAGGTAAAGGTGCCTCAGAAACACCTGACGCCATCATGCCAGGTAGTGCGTTCTGGAAACACACAGACGCGGGCCGATGCCAGGGTAGTGCGGTAAAGGTGCCCTGAAACACTCGACGCCATCATGCTAGTGCGGTAAAGTGTCGTGAAACACTCGACGCCATCATGCCAGTAGTGCGGTGAAGGTGTCCTGAAACACCTGACGCCATCATGCTAGGTAGCGCGCAAAAGGCAGTTCTGAAACACCTGACGCCATCATGCCAGGTAGTGCGGTAAAGGTGCCCTGAAACACTGGACGCCACTGGCGTTAGGTAGTGCGGTATAAAAGTCGGAAACACTCTGACGCCATCATGCTAGGTAGTGCGGTAAGCAGTCCCAGCAATTACGCCACCGGCGCGCGTGTAGTGCGGAAGGTGCTCCTGAACACTCTTTGACGCCACGCGTTAGGTAGTGCGGTAAAGGTGCCCTGAAACACCTGACGTCATGCCAGTAGTGCGGTAAGGTGTCCTGAACACCTGACGCCATCATGCTAGTAGAAAAAGGTGCCCTGAAAACACTCGACGCCATCATGCTAGGTAGTGCGGTAAAGGTGTCGTGAAACACTCGACGCCATCATGCTAGGTAGTGCGGTAAAGGTGCCCTGAAACACTCGACGCCATCATGCTAGGTAGTGCGGTAAAGGTGCCCTGAAACACTCGACGCCATCATGCTAGGTAGTGCGGTAAAGGTGTCGTGAAACACTCCTAAAGTGCCACCAGAAATAGGACCCCCATTATCTTTATGGAACTACGTAATGCATTTTAATCACCTTGGTTATGTAGAGAGAGAGAGAGAGAGAGAGAGAGAGAGAGAGAGAGAGAGAGTGTTTACCAGGTTCGTGTTAAATCAACTTACATTTTCACCCTCCCTCCTTCTCCTTTCTCTCTTTCTTCCCGTTTCACTCTCCCTGTCTCACTTTCTTCCCGTCTCTCTCTCCCTGTCTCACTTTCTTCCCGTTTCTCTCTCCCTGTCTCACTTTCTTCCCGTCTCTCTCCCTGTCTCACTTTTTTCCCGTCTCTCTCCGTCTCACTTTCTTCCCGTCTCTCTCCCTGTCTCACTTTCTTCCCGTCTCTCTCCCTGTCTCATCTTCGACCATGAACTCATCACAATTCCACTCCCAAGGAAGTTACTTTTTAACTCTGTGGTTAAGGGGGAGTTTTTTTTACCGTTCTACTCTGATTGTACGAGTCTGTGATTGTGACTGTGATTGTACGATTCTGTGATTGTTACTGTGATTGTACGAGTCTGTGATTGTGACTGTGATTGTTACTGTGATTGTACGAGTCTGTGATTGTTACTGTGATTGTACGAGTCTGTGATTGTGACTGTGATTGTTACTGTGATTGTAATTCTACGTGATTGTGATCCCGTAATTCTTTGACTATCTGTCTCTGATGTAATATTAGTCAAGTGTAGATCTAGACATGTGAACAAGTTAATATAGCCACAATTGTTCAGCAAGATTCAGACAGTACAGATTATATTAGCTTATGGTGGCATCTGGTAACATACTCTTTAGCGTCACGAGGCAATGTTTTCTTGAGTGAGTTACTGTACATTATATATTATTCTTTATAGTTAATTAATTTAGGCCATCTCTATAATATTACTGAAGAAATATTGTATAATAATTTACACGTGAATGCTGTATTAATCTTACATGTTTACAATAAAATTAAATTAAGGTTTGATTAATACTACAGTGACCTATCAAATAAATTTACCAGATGCCTTCACAAACTTCAATAGTCTGTACAAATATTATCCTCCATTAATGTACTGTATACGTGTAACACTAAAAATTACCCCTGATAAATAATAAAGAACATTTGAGACCTTAATTGAGATGACTTCAAAAGGATGGTAGCGAACAGTAATAAACAAGGCTAGTATTGTAGATCTATCTGTTGAATGTCACAGTAAATAACTCACATTAGCAGCTTGATGTTACGAATTCTGAGATATTATGCTCCATGCTGCCTTACACCGTACACAGATTGTGGCTTCAAATCTTGCGCGTCAGTCTCCGTACTGGACGACGTGTCAGCTGATGAATCTAAACAACAGCGCATCGGCTTCCGTAAAGTGTCACAAACATCAAGATCACTTCTATTTATCGTTCTTCATCACTTCTTACTTCATAGTTCTCACATCAACTCAAACCTAATGCTACCGTCAGTAATTCTGTGATACCTTGTGACTTGTGTACACCGCTGCAACTCCTTCAATCTCCAAGTTTCAGCAAAAGTCTTCACTACTTTACTTTGCTTTTCGAGATATGATAAATTATGCGTTTTACCGTTAATATATTCACAACTTAATATAATATGTCTGATTTGAGGGCAAGGGATAAATTCATAGAGCAAAACGAAACCTTGAGGTGACTTGTACAGTGAGGAGCAGCAGAACCTCCTGATGTAAACAGAGGAACATTCATAGCTGCACGAAACTATAATTCATTACTAAAATAATTATTATAAATATACCCAATGTTTTAAAATAATTTAAAAAAATACATATAATTTACATTATGCGTCAACATTTAAATTCATAGCTGCATGAAACTAACATTCATTATTAAAATAATTATTTGAAATACATCCAATGCCTTTTTAAATTAGTTTGTTGAGATACGATTTTGAAAATAATTTAAGTTGGAGAGAGTTAATAACATAACCTTTCATGTTGAGGTCAATTTTCTTGCTTTTCTTAAGGCTGGGACCCCCCCCCCCCCTCCGTACTGGGAAAACAGAATGAATGATCTTAGGAAACGCCTGGTAGCCCATCCACCGGACATCATCTTAGTTCTTTCCTATATAAGTGTCGCTGATGTGGACTTCATGATTCGCTGACATGTAATAGTCACACGTCTAATATTCTTACGCATTATTGCCTCTATTGTCTGACACAAGGTTGAGGTGGGAACACAGGGTAGCCATTTGTCAGGGGTCGTTCCATTCCTGTGTGTGGTGATTCAGTCGTTCCCCAGAGAGAGCTGCACCACACGAAACCGTCAGTCATTGTATAGCATTCTTGATCGTTATTATTAATTTAAATTATCAAAATCCTGTCATTTTATAACTTTTAGTTAAGAACATGTGTCAGATTATCGTTGGCTGACTATCCAACAAGCAATTACTGTATCAGTTAATTACCTTAATCAATATTAATCACTCAGGCTAGATAAGGTTAAAGCTATGTTAAGAGGGATATTATTTATAGACGCCGAGTACATTAAGTATATACAGTACTTTGAAAATTCTGGAGGAAGTAAATTATTACAATAGTTATCCTTAAAAAATCATTTTCTATACTATATACTTTCTCATAGAAAGTTTACCTCTAACACAAACTATTATATTTTTTACACCTATGACCCTGACCAACACACCGCATCACAAGAACCTAAACTATGAGGCGGAAACGACCATGAAACTAACCAAGGACATGAAGAGTACCACATGAAGCCATTAGCTCCTCCCTGGCCAGGTTATGTGAGGTAGATTCACCCTCCCTCACACCGACCACGCCCTACTCACCCTTCCACTAATTTAACGCGTATAATAAACCTCCAATTACATGAACAGCGCTCTTGGTTTACTTTGTTTTAATTACGAAATAATATGTTAATGTCTATAAAAAGAGCCCACTCCATCACGCGCCCATAGAGGCCTAAGACATGAGGGTGTAGCCATCAGTACACGAGGAAGTGAAATTAATAACAATGTAGATGATAATGTCTCATAATTACTACAAAAACAATGGTTAAGTAAATACACACACACACACACACACACACACACACACACACACACACACACACACACACACACACACACACACACACACACACACACACACCTCATTTACATACTTGAGGTATTTCTCACCTTTATAGAGATTAACATACCAACACCTGATCGACTGAGTGACAGGAATTAGAGTCATGTTAACACACTGTAAGAACACGCCACACACATACCACACACCACATACCACACACCACATACCGCACACCACATACCACACACCACATACCACACACCGCATACCACACACCGCATACCCTCAGTAAATAGGTAGGTAGGTGGTATAAATTAAATAGATGAGGTGGTTTATGTTAAGGTCATTGTCGAGTGTAAACAGAAACATTCTTAGGAACAATAACAAGACGTGTGACAGCTCCTTCGGGTTGTGCTCTAAAGTATGGTTAGGTTAGGTTAGGCTGGGGTCTATTATAACTGGGGTCTATTATAACTGGGGTCTATTATAACTGGGGTCTATTATAACTGGGGTCTATTATAACTGGGGTCTATTATAACTGGGGTCTATTATAACTGGGGTCTATTATAACTGGGGTCTATTATAACTGGGGTCTATTATAACTGGGGTCTATTATAACTGGGGTCTATTATAAGTGGATCCTTGTAAGCCCTCATCTCACCAACCACCACCTCACCTAACGCCTTCTCCTCCTCCTCCTCCTGCTGCTGCTGCCACTCCCTCAGGCGGCGGGACAGACGCCTCTACACATCGCTGCCGAGGAAGGAGATGAACCTACCGTCAAGTTCTTCTATACAGTTCACGCCAACCCTAACATAATGGACAAGTTCGGTGAGTATTTGAAGGCTATTATTAACCTATCATAACCTTGGATGGCTATTAAAGGTATAATGATTGGCTGAGAGCACTATAGTCAAACATGATACAGGTCTTAACAGGAGTACAGCGGCATTATAGTCAATGGCTACCACTTTATCACCACAGTTTATAACCAAATACAAGTGTTTAATTCCTTTACTTTCGAACCCACAACTACATATTTTATCCCCCATCAAAGTTACACCTTCTCCAACGTCCTGTCGACTAAACACCATCTCTCATACGCCCTTCCTACTCCCTTAACCCCCCCTTAGTCACCCCTTCACGCCCACTAACTCTACCTCGCTCCCCTTACCTGGTCACCCTCTTTCCCCCGACCACAGACCGCACCCCTATCCACGTGGCGGCGGAGAATGGCTTCACCCCAGTGGTCGACCTCTTGGCTGAGAAGTACAAGGCGTCAGTTATGGATCGGACTAAAGATGGCTCCACCCTGGTCCATATTGCCTCCCTCCATGGCCACCCAGACACCGTCATGGCCTTCCTCAGAAAAGGTGAGAGAGAGAGAGAGAGAGAGAGAGTTTCATTAATCATTCTCCACTTGGTTTATGGAGTATAATTAAAACTAACAATGTCAGTTTTAAGTTTTAAGACCCGGGTGTTTTATTGAAGCACTGCCTCTCCTAAAACACTCTGTGGACCTAAGTTGGTTTATTACCACAAGAACACATACTAAAGTCTCAGTATAATGAGTTAATCCCTTGAGTGAAAGGTCTTCACCGCTTCATTATACGTTGAGCTGTTCCCCTGAGTAAGACATTGTACTTGGGGGATTAAAGTTAGCGTATTAAAGGAGTTAAAATACCTGGTTGTAAATTTACGATTATTGTAATTATTAATGAAAAAAGTTGTTGGGTTTAGTGTTAAGTATTAAGTAAATATTAAGGTTTAAGTTAAATCAGTAAATATATAGACTATCCCTTTCACCTGCTAAACATTATTAATTAACTACCTGTTGTGTATTGATTACAGGTGTTGCCAGTGTTCCCTGCTAGGCACTGTTTAACCGGGGTTTATTTAGCCTTCTACAGGTGCACCTGAACCATATTAATGCTTACCTACAGCACTCTCCTTCCCGTAGGTGTGTAGCTACATATATGATACACTACTAACAGGTGTGTACTGACCCTCCCTACAGGTGTGCCGCTACACATGCCCAACAAGAGCGGGGCTCGTTGTATCCACACAGCGGCCCAGCGAGGGCACGTCGGGGTAGTGAACGCTATACTGCACAAGGGGGAACACGTCGATGTTACCACCAACGTGAGTCTGGCCTCTCTCTCTCTCTCTCACTCTCACTCTATCTTTCTCACCCTTTCTCTGTCTCTCCTGATATCAACTTTATTCCTGTATCATTCTTTCCTCTTCTTTCTATGATTCTCTCTTTTATTTATCTGTCTATCTCTCTCTCTCTCTCTACTTCCTCCCGTGTGGACTTAAAAAAAAAAATAATAATAATAATAATAATAATAATGTGTATAATAATAATAATAATAATAATAATAATAATAATAATAATATTAAATATTATATAATAATAATAATAATAATAATACTACTACTACTACTACTAATAATAAATAATAATAATAATAATAATAATAATAATAATAATAATGTGTATGTAATAATAATAATAATAATAATAATAGCTACTACTACTACTACTACTACTGTAATAATAATAATAATAATAATATATAGTGTGTAGAAGGTTACTGTCGTTAACACACACACCTTTGTTCTAACACCCCCAACAGGACGGCTATGGCTCTCCATATAGCTGTTAAGGCAGGAAGCAGCAATAGTTGAGGCGTTGTTGGAGTCACGAACAAACCTCACCATGTGTGCAAGGTCAGTGCCACTCCTCACCAGGAGTCGTGCCACTCTCTCACCAGGTCAGGCTGCTCTCACCAGGTCAGTGCCACTCTCACCAGGTCAGTGCCACTCTCACCAGGTCAGTGCCACTCTCACCAGGTCAGTGCCACTCTCACCAGGTCAGTGCCACTCTCACCAGGTCAGTGCCACTCTCACCAGGTCAGTGCCACTCTCACCAGGTCAGTGCCTCTCATATACCTCCTCAGTTGTTTAATTAAGGTGCAATAAATTATCACCCAAAACAAAAGTTGACAACAACCCGTCATCATTATTTTTCAGTAACAAAATCAACAATAAATAAAAAACATAAAGAAATATGTAAATAACTGATCATACATAATAAATAATAAATAAAAGGATGAGTGAAGAAACTGGTAAGAAATAATGATTCATGTTTGTGGTGGTCTAGTGGATACAGCGCTCACCTCCCGTCCTAATGATCATTGGTTCGAGCCCAGGGTGAATGGGTAACCTGACTTTACCATTGGGGGAAGTAAAGGTGGTGGAGTGTAGTGCCGGAGTACCTCACTAACCCAAGGGCATCTCTCTCCTGCAGGCGGATCATCTAGGGAGTCAGCGCTTCACCTCTCCGCCAGGGTGCAGGACGGAGAGAAGTGTGCCGAGATGCTGCTGAAGTCTGGGGCTGACGCTAACCTGCCCAAGGATGACGGCCAGACGCCCCTCCACCTGGCGGCCTACTACGGCAACCTAAAGACCTTGAAGCTCTTGTTGGAGGATGACAGTGCTAAGCCGCTCCTTCAGTCTAAGGTCTGTGTGTTTGTGTCTGTCTGTCTGTGTCTGCCTGTCTGTCTGTGTGTCTGTCTGTCTGTCTGTGTGTCTGTCTGTCTGTCTGTGTGTTTGTGTCTGTCTGTCTGTGTGTCTGCCTGTCTGTCTGTGTCTGTCTGTCTGCCTGTCTGTCTGTGTGCCTGTCTGTCTGTCTGAAGGGCTGAAATATGCTTCTCTATTTTTTACTTGATGTTATATCTATCTATCTATCTATCTATCTATCTATCTATCTATCTATTCAGCTCATCTATATCCATATATCTGTAGATAAATATTTATCGATATAATTGTTTTATAACTAAATATTTACATAAGATTATTTATTTATATAAACTAATTCCTTTATCTTTATGTATATAGTCTGTATATACGTATGTCACCACTCACTTCCCCTCTCATCACCACTCACTTCCCTCTCATGACCACTCATTCACCCTCTCATGACCACTCCCCCTCTCATCACCCCACTCCTCCTTCTCTATCCTGTTCCCCTCTCATGACCCACTCACTCTTTCCTGCTGACCCTCACCCTCTCGGCCTCCTCATGACTACTCCCTCTCAGCATGCCTCGCCACTCTCTGTCCTGGGGAGACGGCTCTTCACCTGGCGTGCTCGTCGTGCAGGGTTGAAGCAGCCAAGATGCTCATTGACCACGTTATTAAGACGAGTGGGAAGGAAGCGGTGGTCAAGATGGTCAATGCCAAGGTGGGTTAGGTTAGGTTAGGGGAGGGTGTATTGTCATGTGATTAAGCCATCGTACTCAAGAGTTTAATTATCGTACTCAAAGTTTATATCATCGTACTCAAAGGGTTATGTTATCGTACTCAAAGGGCTATGTTATTGTACTCAAAGTTTATATCATCGTACTCAAAGGGTTATGTTATCGTACTCAAAGGGTTATGTTATCGTACTCAAGGGGTACAACTAAAGCTTGAGTACCTTCCCGACAGAATAACCTGGGGGAATCAGCGCTGCACTACGCTGGCCGCATCAACAAGAAGAACGCCACCTACAAGGCTGGTGAAGACCGCGAAATTACAAATCTTCTCCTGACCAATGGGGCTCACCTCATGGTCGTGACTAGCAAGGTAAAGAGAATGATCTCCACCTGTCATTATCTCTCTCTCTCTCTCTCTCTCTCTCTCTCTCTCATAAAGCCTCAACTATCATTATCACGTTTCTTCACTGACTTATTTTTCCATAAGAACTTCGTCTAACATTCTCTGATTTACACTGAGTTTTGTGTAGGTATGGGGGAGTGTGGGTGAATATGGATGTGTATGGGTGGGTATGGGAGAGTGTGGGTGGGTATGTGTAGGCTATGGGTGGGTATTTGTAAGGTATGGGTCATTCATGAAGTCTCAAATCAGTTTAAATAATATATATTTTGTTTGTTCCTCTTCTGATCTGTTTTTCTATTCACCATATTTATTTATTTGTCCTTAATGCAAGATAACTGTACATGGTTTTTAGAACAGATCAAAAGCTGTTTCATCACACCTTTACCACCAACCACGACTGAGCACTTGCCACTGACGCCGACCTGTGCTGCCACCTGCTGGGAATAATAACCAACAAACCTTACCCCCACCCTGTGCTGCCACCTGCTGGGAATAATAACCAACAATCCTTACCCTCACCCTGTGCTGCCACCTGTTGGGAATAATAACCAACAATCTTTACCCTCACCCTGTGCTGCCACCTGTTGGGAATAATAACCAACAATCCTTACCCTCACCCTGTGCTGCCACCTGTTGGGAATAATAACCAACAATCCTTACCCTCACCCTGTGCTGCCACCTGTTGGGAATAATAACCCACAATCCTTACCTCACCTGTGCTGCCACCTGTTCCCCAATCCACCCTGTGCTGCCACCTGTTGGGTTAGAATAATAACCAACAAACCTTACCCCCACCCTGTGCTGCCACCTGCTGGGAATAATAACCAACAATCCTTACCCTCACCCTGTGCTGCCACCTGTTGGGAATAATAACCAACAATCTTTACCCTCACCCTGTGCTGCCACCTGTTGGGAATAATAACCAACAATCCTTACCCTCACCCTGTGCTGCCACCTGTTGGGAATAATAACCAACAATCCTTACCCCCACCCTGTGCTGCCACCTGTTGGGAATAATAACCAACAATCCTTACCCTCACCTGACCAGTTAACACACCTACACTACTTTATTACAGGTAGTTGGAAGATAATCTATTAACTCTTTGTTTATTGTGATGTTAGTGACAGTAACAATAATAATGACGATAAGGAATTAAACCACCCAATTTATAGAGCTAGTTAAGAGACTGGGAGTACGTGGGATCGAACCAAGAGACAGGAGGCAGTAAGTCCACTATCAACTCAGCCACGGCATTCAATAATAATGTGTAAATTAGTCACCATAAAAAAATATCAAACCATATCTGATACGTTAGTCTCTCACTGTCATTATACAGTCACTATACGTCACTATAAGGCTTCTTACACTATCACACCAGGAGACGGAGAGCAAGAGACCAGTGACTTATTATACCCAACTCAAAGAACATTTACCACACGTGAGTACCATAACAGACGCCATATACAGTGAAGCCTTCATATAACGGACCTCTATTATATTCCGTTAAAGGGAGGGTTTCACATCTAATGGAGTCTCGATACAACGGAATTTCATCTCTATATAGTTCGTTAAAGGGAGGGTTTCACATCTAATGGAGTCTCGATATAACGGAATTTCATCTCTATATAGTTCGTTAAAGGGAGGGTTTCACATCTAATGGAGTCTGGATATAACGGACTTCTCTCTCCAAAGATTCCGTTAAAGGGAGGGTTCACTGTAATGGAGTCTCGATATAACGGAATTTCATCTCTATATAGTTCGTTAAAGGGAGGGTTTCACATCTAATGGAGTCTGGATATAACGGACTTCTCTCTCCAAAGATTCCGTTAAAGGGAGGGTTCACTGTAATGCTCACGGTCATATTACAAGTAAACATTCGTTAGTAAACAGAATGAGAAATTAACAACGAAAACAGATGATTCAAAAGTTTATGATCACCACCACCACACTACCACACTACCACCACCACCACACTACCACCACCACACTGCTACCCACCACTACCACTACCACTACACTACCACCACCACACACTACACCACTACACCTACCTACCCACACCACACTACCACCACCACCACCACCACACCTCCACCACCACCACCACACTACCACCACCACCACCACACCACTACCACTACTACTACTACCATTACCTACAACAATGGTTCATTACATTTCACCTCATCTACAATGCCTTTCCCACCTTCTGAAAACCATTATTGTATCACCATAAATAACCATCAATCACAAAAATAAATGTCATATGCTTTTAAATCACCACCAATAACATAAGAAAAACCTATTTTGGTTTTTAATTTCTCATTATGGAAATTTATGAATCTTTACCTACAAATAAACCTTTTATTTTTGTTTTATACATATGAATATAATTTATTTTGTTTTATACAGATTAATACAATTCATTTTGTTTTATAGACCAAATTTTCTTTAATTTAGTTAAGTTATCCATAAACCACACAAAAAAACGTATTGAATTAGAGAAAACGTACCAGATTCATACATTGAGGAGCAACTACTCTATATTACATTATAAAACCTTTCCCCTGATACAGAACTCAGAGACGCCCGTACATTACGTGGCTACATCAGGCAACGAGGCTGTGCTTGATGAGATGCTACAGTTCGCCCCTCAAGACAAGGTCAGTGAGGCAGAGTTAATATTTTAGTCATGGTCTTTTGTTTACTTCACTTTAAATACATTTATATTTGTATTTTATTTTCTTATATATTCTGGTTTGGTTTAAGTTTACTGTCGTTATCCTAAGATTATTATTATTTTGCCTCTTACTTGTTTATCAGTTCTCGCTCCTTCCTCCTACGTAACATTTGCTCGTTCACTGTTCATCACTTTTTGGGAATGTTTCTTTCTTTCTCATTTTCTGTTTATCATTCTTTACCATTTCTCATTTTATTCATTCCCTTTACACCTAGCCTAACCTATCCTATCGTTCATCGTTCCTCACGTTCACTTCTCATTTCTATCCATGTTCATCCTAACCTAACCTCACCTAACCATGTTCATCCCCACCTAACCTAACCTAACCTAACCTAACCTAGCCTAACCTAACCTCACCTAACCATGTTCATCCCCACCTAACCTAACCTAACCTAACCTAACCTAGCCTAACCTAACCTAACCTAACCTCCACAGATCCAGAAGTTGGTAAACATGCAGTCGTCACGTGGTTGGTCGCCTCTACTCAACGCAGCAGAGAACGGCCATGAAGGAATCGTCTCCACCTTACTCGACCATCACGCCAGGGTCGACGTGTTCGACAGTGAGGGCAAAGCAGCGCTCCACCTGGCGGCAGAACATGGTTATAAGTTGGTGAGTGATCGGGCCCCTGGTGGTGAATATCGGGCCCTAGATGGTGAATATCGGGCCCCTGGTGGTGAATATCGGGCCCTAGATGGTGAGTGATCGGGCCCCTGGTGGTGAATATCGGGTAGATGGTGGTGATCGGGCCCCTGGTGAATATCTGGTGGGAATATCCCTATGGTGAATATCGGGCCCTAGATGGTGAGTGATCGGGCCCCTGGTGGTGAATATCGGGCCCTAGATGGTGAATATCGGGCCCCTGGTGGTGAATATCGGGCTACTACCTGATGGATGTCGAGTCAGTGTCAGGAAAATTTACGAAACGATTTTGTTCTCTTCTCTGTATCTATCTATCGTTCCCTCTCCTCCCTCCTCCCACGTCTTTTATTCCATCTCTCACTTCCTTCTTCCTCAACCCTGCTCACTCTTCCTCTCCCTCCCCTCTCTCTCTCCTCCCCACTATTAACCTCCCCACTCTCCTCCCCCAGGTGATCGACGCCCTGCTCACCCACAAGGCCTTCGTCAACGCCCGCAGCATGTCGGGGCTGACGGCGCTCCATCTGGCGGCTATGAAGGGCTTCAACGACCTGGTGCGGTCCCTCATCACCAAAAGCCACGCACAGAAGGAGGCGCTGACACTGGTGAGTCACGGCGATGATTTTCCTCGTCAGTAAGAAGTTGCCACCTAACTACAGCCAATGTTACCCATATCTTGATTCTAATTATAAACTATTGACAATTATCCAGTTACCAATTACCTGTGACTGTTAAGAATGTATACCTATATTTTACGAGTCTTTATTCACCACTGTGATGGAGCTTGACGATCATGTACTGACGCCCACCAACAGACGAAACAAACGCCACTACACCTGGCGGCGGAGGAGGGACAACTGGAGGTCTGTGATACCCTCCTGCAGCTGGGAGCAGACTATGACGCCACTAACGACGGAGGGCAGAAGGCCGTCCACGTCGCCGCCATGAGGAACAACTCTGAGGTGGTGAAGCTCTTCCTTAAGACTTCTCCTGAGTTGGTCACCACCGCTGACAAGGTGAGGAGGTGAGGAGGAGAGGAGGGCAAGATAAGTAGTTGTAGTAGTAGTAATTTTAAGGTAATAAAATGGTGGCGAAGGTATGGCTATAAGGGGAGGATGGAGGCCAATTAAAAAAAAGTAGTAGTAGTAGTAGTAGGTTAGGTAGTAGTAGTAGTAGTAGGAGTAGGAACAGAAAATATAGTAGAAATAGCAACAGTTGTAAAAGTAATTATACAGTAGCCAGCATCACAAATATTTCCCTCACTCAAGACTTCATCATGGGAGCTAGAACACCTGTAGGTACACCACACCTGTAGTCATTTATCACCTTTCATATCTTTACCTTAAAAAAACATTACATCATGACGAGAACACCTGTAGGAACACCACACCTGTAGTCATACATCACACCTGTACTTTATTGTCATTCTCATATTTTCCTAAGCAAACGTAACACCGAAACACCTGTATATAACCACACCTGGCGTAGTTTTTCGTCTGTATAAAATTTTCCAAGTGAACATTATAGAGTTCTTCACCAGGACGGGAACACGTGTGCACATATCGCAGCGCTACAGGGGTCAGTGGACGTGGTGAGAGAGCTGATGCGACACAACAGAGGTGTGGTCATCAACGGCAAGAACCGCGTCGGGGAGTCCACGACCCTCCACCTGGCTGCTGAGGGAGGCCACGCCACCCTCGTTAAGTTCCTCATAGAGAACGGCGCCTCACCCAAGGCTGAGAATGGCGTAAGTTTTATATTGCGTTTCTTGGGCGTATCTATTCTCTATACGCTTCTAACTCAATGGCTTTTCTCACATAACTCAGTCTGTCGCAATATGTTGGTTTAGTGTATAAGTGTGTGTTGCTTTGAGTGAGTGTGTGTGTCGTTTAGTGTGAGTGCGTGTCATATGAGTGTGTCATTTGTTGTGCAAGAGTGTGTTGTATGTGTCAAGTAGTGTCGTCTTCTCCCGCCAGATGGGGTTCACGGCGGTACACATGGCTGCCAGGTACGGTCATATCCAGGTCCTCGACACTCTCAAGGAGGTCACGAGTCTTCGGATCACCAGTAAGAAACTCGGCCTCTACGCCCTCCACATCGCAGCCTACTACGGACAGACAGGTCAGCTCGGGTCAGAGGTCAAGTTTAGGATAACATTATCTTCTGAGAATAATAAATTAAACCAGTGAACACATTTAAGGAGGCACATTCCTTCATCATTATACTTGATGACTCTACCTATCCTTCCCATCCCCCTGGCCAGAGATCGTACGGGAGCTCCTATCCCATATACCTGCTACCATCAAGTCCGACCCGCCCATATTGAGCGGTGGGCGGCCGTTCCTACCAGACCTAGGGGCGGAGGCCGATCTGACGCCCTTACATCTAGCCGCCCACGAGGGTAATGAAGGAGTAGTTAGGATCCTCTTCAACATTCCAGGAGTCCAGCCTGACGTCACCTCCAGACTGAACGTAAGTAAGGCGGAAATAATAACCTGTCTTGGCCTCTGGTGAACAGTAGGATGAACTTTACTCTATTGAACGTAAAAAGTTAATGATTTACAATGGTTATTTTTTCAGGGATTTGTTATATTTCCCTGGTGTCAATATTACTCTCTCTCTCTCTCTCCACACAACTATTCAACCCTCTTTTAATACACAATCCTCAGAGTCTATGGTGGTCGTGCTGTTTACAGTACGGGCAGCGAGACTTCTTACGCCGGTTTTCTCAAGAGTATTTCTACCTGTTTCTGATTATTTCCCAAGAGGCTAAAATTTATCTTTTCTTTCCGTCCTTCTCAAATGTTATTTTTTTTCTATTTCTGATATTTCCCGAAGGTCCTACTTACTTTTTTCCCGTCTCTCTCACTCTCTCTGTTTCTCTTTCATACTTTCTCCTAGTGTCTTCTCCCCCTCTATCTCTCTCCCCTCACCTCCCCCTCTCCCCTCCCTCACTAATGGTCACCTCACCTGCTCCTCACACAGGGATACATACCGCTTCACCTGGCGTGTATCGGAGGCCATACATCTGTCGTGGGTCTACTGCTGTCCAAATCTACCAAGCAGGTGAGATGTACAGGTGTGTGTGTGTGTGTGTGTGTGTGTGTGTGAGAGAGAGAGAGAGTGTTTGTTACTCTCTCTCTCTCTCTCTATTTCAATTGCTACCGTTCTTTATTTGCATTTATCTCTCTTTCTCTCCCTCTCTAGTCTTCGTCTCTGTTAATTTTCCTCTCATTTATCATATCTCTATTCCTCTCCCTCATTCGTTATCCTACAAGAAGTGAATAACAATAATGGTAACAAAAAAATAACCAAAAATAACAAAATATTCAAACTGGACATAGACAAATTAACACTATATTTCAAAATCTCCAAATTATAGAATTCAAAACCTTATAATTATAGTCTTCAAAACCCTATAATTTGTTAAGGAATTCTCATCATTGTCTTCCTATGTCTCTTGTTATAACCTTGGGTGATCATCTCTTATTAGGTGGCCAAGATGGACAAGCGTGGGAGGACTGGCCTTCACCTAGCAGCTATGCATGGCCACTATCATCTGGTGGCCCTCCTCATGGGCCAGGGAGCTGAACTAGGAGCCAAGGATCGTGTAAGTCTAATAGTGTGGCCAAAGTAGTGTGGCCAAAGTAGTGTGGCCAAAGTAGTGTGCCTAGAGTAGTGTTGTTTTTGTTCTTGGGTGTGGCCACTCCCTGCCACATCCATCACTCCACACTCCACACCCTACAACATAAACTTTTCACTCCATATTCACCCAACCAAACCCAACCCAAACCCAACCAAACCCAACCAAACCCAACCAAACCCAAACCAAAACCCAACCAAACCCAAACCAAACCCAACCAAACCCAAACCAAACCCAACCAAACCCAACCAAACCCCAACCGAAACCCAACCAAACCCAACCAACCCCAACCAAACCCAACCAAACCCAAACTAAACCCAACCAAACCCAACCAAACCCCAACCAAACCCCAACCAAACCCAACCAAAACCAACCAAACCCAACCAAACTTCTCCTCACAGGATGGCTTGGGGCCCCTCCACTACTGCGCACGGGCGGGACATCTAGAGGTGGTGAAGCTGTTGGTGGAGGCTGGAGCGTCACCAGAGGACAAGTCAGTGGAGGGCAAGACGCCAATTACCTTCGCCGTCTCTAGTGAACATGTCGACGTTTACAACTACCTCATTAACAAGAAGCATGACTCTTATAAACTACTGGAGGATAAGAAGGTGGGTGGGTGGTGTGGGTGGTGTGGGTGGGGGTGGTGGGTGGTGGGTGGGTGGGTGGGTGGTAGGTAGAGGCGTAAGAGAGAAAACGAGAAGGGTAGAGGATGAGGAAGAATAAGAGCCAGGAAGAGAAGGTACAGAAGAAGAAGAAGAGAGAGAAAGAGAAGGAGGGAAGAGGTGGAAGAGAAGAGGAGGAGGAAGAGAGAGGAAGAGAAGGAGGGAAGAGGTGGAAGAAAAGAGGAGGAAGAAGAGTACAAGTATAACAAAATCTCACCAGTAAACAGAGAGAGAGAGAGAGAGAGAGAGAGAGAGAGAGAGAGAGAGAGAGAGAGAGGAATACGCTACATAATTCAAAATACTTAAATGGCTCCCAGCGGTACATACACCTGTAATTAACCTGTAATTAGGCTACTGTATTTTCTCCTTACCTTATTAGTATACTTACTATGTACAGGTGTATTAATTTAGAACTATATACCTGGTTTCTGTATTACTTAAACCTATATTAACAATTACAGTAACTGATCTAATTTATACTTAATTAATCTACCTGCTGTCCGTGGTAACTTAACACTTGATAATGTTACAGTATGTCCACGACCTTGATAATGTTACAGTATGTCCACGACCTTGATAATGTTACAGTATGTCCACGACCTTGATAATGTTACAGTATGTCTACGACCTTGATAATGTTACAGTATGTCCACGACCTTGATAATGTTACAGTATGTCCACGACCTTGATAATGTTACAGTATGTCCACGACCTTGATAATGTTACAGTATGTCCACGACCTTGATAATGTTACAGTATGTCCACGACCTGACGCTGATGAGCAAGAAACACAACCATTCGCCCTTAGAGGAATTCATCTTGCTGTCTCCTGCACCTGTTGACCTGGCCACCAAGCTCGCCCACACCCTCCTCATCCTCTCTGACAAGGTAGGTGAGAGAGAGAGAGAGAGAGAGGTGGGCGAAAAGGGTGGAAGAGTGGGTGGGTGAGTGTAGTGTAGGTGGGTGTAGTGGACGGGTGTACGTGGGTGTAAGTGTGATAACAAGTTGATCGGGTGTAAACGAGGAAAGGAAGGAGAGTAGAGAAGATAAAATTGTGTTGGGTTCTTTAACAAGGTCCTTGGGTTCATACAGAGGAGTGGTAGTTACAAGACTAGAGAGGTCATCCTAATCTATATCTTGTGCTTGTTAGACCTCACTTGGATTACTCAGTTCAGTTCTGGTCACCGTATTACAGAATGGATATAGAATCCTTGGAAAGAATCCAGAGGAGAATGACAAGAATAATCCCGGGCATTAGGAACCTTGAGTACAGAGACAGGTTAAAGCACCTTAATTTGTACTCCCTCGAGAGACGTAGAGTGAGGGGCGACCTGATAGAGGTGTATAAATGGAAGTCAGGGCTAAACAAAAATGATATAACAAAGGTACTCAAACTATCCAACCAGGAGCGAACTCGTAACAATGATTTTAAATTAGACAAATTTAGATTTAGGCGCGAGATAGGTAAACATTGGTTTGGAAATAGAGTAGTGGATGAGTGGAACAAGTTACCAAACATCATCATTAACTCTAATACGCTGGACAGCTTCAAACACAGGTTGGGTGGATATATGAGTGATAGGGGTTGGGTGTAAACGGGACTGTCCAGTATGGCCCGCTGCAGTTTCCTCCAGTCTTATGTTCTTATGTTATGTGGAGAGGATAAAGGTGAGGTATGAGGTGTGAGGTGAGGTATGAGGTGTGAGGTGAGGTATGAGGTGTGAGGTATGAGGTGAGGTGTGAGGTATGAGGTATGAGGTGAGGTATGAGGTATGAGGTATGAGGTATGATGTGAGGTGTGGTGTGAGGTGTGAGGTATGAGGTAAGGTGAGGTGTGAGGGTGTGATGTGAGGTGTGGTGTGAGGTGTGAGGTATGAGGTATGAGGTGAGGTGTGGTGTGAGGTGTGAGGATAAGGGGGGGGAGGTACAGAATTATTTTAATAATTTCTTTAATATAATTGATTTTATTTTTTTCTTCAGGGTCCTACAGTATGTCTATCGTCCCTATTATAGGCACTGAGGTACAGGTGTTATTATAGGCACTGAGGTACAGGTGTTATTATAGGCACTGAGGTACAGGTGTTATTATAGGCACTGAGGTACAGGTGTTATTATAGGCACTGAGGTACAGGTGTTATTATAGGCACTGAGGTACAGGTGTTATTATAGGCACTGAGGTACAGGTGTATAGGCACTGAGGTACAGGTGTTATATAGGCAATGAGGTACAGGTGTTATTATAGGCAATGAGGTACAGGTGTTATTATAGGCACTGAGGTACAGGTGTTATTATAGGCACTGAGGTACAGGTGTTATTATAGGCACTGAGGTACAGGTGTTATTATAGGCACTGAGGTACAGGTGTTATTATAGGCACTGAGGTACAGGTGTTATTATAGGCACTGAGGTACAGGTGTTATTATAGGCACTGAGGTACAGGTGTTATTATAGGCACTGAGGTACAGGTGTTATTATAGGCACTGAGGTACAGGTGTTATTATAGGCACTGAGGTACAGGTGTTATTATAGGCACTGAGGTACAGGTGTTATTATAGGCACTGAGGTACAGGTGTTATTATAGGCACTGAGGTACAGGTGTTATTATAGGCACTGAGGTACAGGTGTTATTATAGGCACTGAGGTACAGGTGTTATTATAGGCACTGAGGTACAGGTGTTATTATAGGCACTGAGGTACAGGTGTTATTATAGGCACTGAGGTACAGGTGTTATTATAGGCACTGAGGTACAGGTGTTATTATAGACACTGAGGTACAGGTGTTATTATAGGCACTGAGGTACAGGTGTTATTATAGGCACTGAGGTACAGGTGTTATTATAGGTACTGAGGTACAGGTGTTATTATAGGTACTGAGGTACAGGTGTTATGTGCACTGGAGGGGTATGCTGGTGGGTGTTATTATAGGGTACTGAGGCAGCTGGTGGGTGTTATTATTACAGGCACTGAGGTACAGGTGTTATTATAGGCACTGGTACAGGTGTGTTATTATAGGCACTGAGGTACAGGTGTTATTATAGGCACTGAGGTACACAGGTAAGATATAGGTACTGAGGCACAGGTGTTAATATAGGCACTGGAGGTACAGGTAAAGTTATTATAGGCAATAAGCAGGTGTTATTATAGGCACTGAGGTACAGGTGTTATTATAGGTACTGAGGTAACAGGTGTTATTATAGGCACTGAGGTACAGGTGTTATTATAGGGTACTGAGGTACAGGTGTTATTATAGGCACTGGAGGCACAGGTGTTATTATAGGCACTGAGGTACAGGGTGTGTTATTATAGGCACTGAGGTGCTGGTGGTGTTATTATAGCACTGAGGTACAGGTGTTATTATAGGCACTGAGGTACAGGTGTTATTATAGGCACTGAGGGGCTGGTGGGTGTTATTATAGGTATCTGGAGGTACAGGTGTATTATAGGCACTGAGGCATAAAGATGATGAAAATTGAGTGTACAGGTGTTATTATAGGTGATTATAGGCACTGAGGTACAGGTGTTATAGGCACTGAGGCACAGGTGTATTATAGGCACTGAGGTACAGGTGTTATTATAGGCACTGAGGTACAGGTGTTATTATAGGCACTGAGTACAGGTGTTATTATAGGTACTGAGGTACAGGTGTTGGCTTATAGGCACGAGGTACAGGTGTTATTATAGGCACTGAGGTACAGGGTAAGCTATTATAGGTAATGAGGTACAGGTGTTATTATAGGCAATTGAGGTACAGGTGTTATTATAGGTGATTATAGGCACTGAGGTACAGGTGTTATTATAGGCACTGAGGTACAGGTGTTATTATAGGCACTGGAGGTACAGGTGTTATAGGTACTGAGGTACAGGTTTTATTATAGGCACTGGAGGTACAGGTGTTATTATAGGCACTTGAGGTACAGGTGTGTTATTATAGGCATGAGGTACAGGTGTTATTATAGGCACTGAGGTACAAGTGTTATTATAGGCAATGAGGCACAGGTGTTATTATAGGTGATTATAGGCACTGAGGCACAGGTGTTGGTTATAGGCACTGAAGCACAGGTGCTATTATAGGCACTGGAGGCACATGTTATTATAGGTGCCTGCACAGGTGTTATTATAGGCACTGCTGAGGTACAGGTGGTGTTATTATAGGCACTTGAGTACAGGTGTTATTATAGGTACTGGAGGTGCACAGGTGTTATTATAGGCACTGAGGTACAGGTGTTATTATAGGCACTGAGGTACAGGTGTTATTATAGGCACTGAGGCACAGGTGTTATTATAGGCACTGAGGTACAGGTGTGTTATTATAGTACTGGAGAGACAGGTGTTATTATAGGCACTGAGGTACAGGTGTTATTATAGGCAATGGAGGTACAGGTGTTATTATAGGCACTGAGGTGGTTGGTGGGTGTTATTATAGGCACTGGAGGTACAGGTGTTATTATAGGCACTGAGGTGTTATTATAGACACTGGAGGTACAGGTGTTATTATAGTAATTGAGGGCTGTGTTATTATAGGTAGTAAGTACAGGTGTTATTATAGACACTGAGGTACAGGTGTTATTATAGGGCACTGAGGTAACAGGTGTTATTATAGGCACTGAGGCAACAGGTGTTATTATAGGCACTGAGCAGGTGTTATTATAGGCACTGAGGCACAGGTGTTATTATAGGCACTGAGGTACAGGTGTTATTATAGGCACTGAGGCACAGGTGTTATTATAGGCACTGGATATACAGGTGTTATTATAGGCACTGGAGGACAGGTGTTATTATAGGCACTGAGGTACAGGTGTTATTATAGGTACTGAGGTACAGGTGTTATTATAGACACTGAGGTACAGGTGTTATTATAGGTACTGAGGTACAGGTGTTATAGACACTGTACAGGTGTTATTATAGGTACTGAGGTACAGGTGTTATAGACACTGGAGGTACAGGTGTTATTATAGTGTACTGGAGGTACAGGTGTTATTATAGACACTGAGGTACAGGTAGTTATTATAGGCACTGAAGCACAGGTGTTATTATAGGCACTGAGGCACATGTGTTATAGGCACTTGAGGTACAGGTAGCATAGTAGGCACTCGAGGTACAGGTGTTATAGGCACTCAGAGGTACAGGTGGTTATAGGCACTGAGGCACAGGTGTTATTATAGGCACTGAGGTACAGGTGTTACAGGCACTGAGGTACAGGTGTTATAGGCACTGGGAGGTACAGGTGTTATTATAGGCACTGGAGGTACAGGTGTTAGTTATAGGCACTGAGATACAGTGTAGGCACTGGAGGTACAGGTGTTATTATAGGCACTGGAGGTACAGGTGTTATTATAGGCACTGAGGTACAGGTGTTATTATAGGCACTGAGGTGGCTGGCAGGTGTTATAGGCACTGAGGTACAGGTGTTATTATAGACACTGGAGGTACAGGTGTTATTATAGGTACTGAGTACAGGTGTGTTATTATAGGTAGTAAAGTACAGGTGTTATTATAGACACTGAGGTACAGGTGTTATTATAGGCACTGAGGTACAGGTGTTATTATAGGCACTCTGAGGTACAGGTGGGTGTTATTAGGCACTGAGGTATGTGGTGTTATTATAGGCACTGAGGTACAGGTGTTATTATAGGCACTGAGGTACAGGTATAGGCACTGGAGGTACACAGGTGTTATTATAGGCACTGATATACAGGTGTTATTATAGGCACTGAGGCACAGGTGTTATTATAGGCACTGAGGTAAGGTGTTATTAGTGGTACTGAGGTACAGGTGTTATTATAGACACTGGAGGTACAGGAAAGAGGGTACTGAGGTACAGGTGTTATTATAGACACTGAGGTACAGGTGTTATAGGTACTAGAGTAGTACAGGTGTTATTATAGACACTGAGGTACAGGTGTTATAGGTACTGAGGTACAGGTGTTATTATAGATTAATTGAGGTACAGGTGTTATAGGTACTGAGGTACACAGGTATATTATAATTGAGGCTGTGGTGTTATTATAGACACTGAGGTACAGGTG
>NW_024740652.1:0-19945 GCF_018991925.1 Homarus americanus | reverse complement strand
ACTCGGTACTCCCACTCATCAGACCTTTTGAAGTTACCTTCTTCCTACGTCCATTCATCAAACTCTCCCTCCCACTCACACCAACTGCCTGTCCTTCCTCCCACTCTCCCTACGCCCTCTCCATCCTACCTGACACTCCAGTTAATCATTCCTCTCTCCCACTCGAGTCAGGTAATTCTCAAGCGTGTTCTCTCTCTCTCTCTCTCTCTCTCTCTCTCTCTCTCTCTCTCTCTCTCTCTCTCTCTCTCTCTCTCTCTCAGCCGTGGAGAGAGGCTGATCTTGATCCCACGAGATGGTAAATACCAACACATAAACTACCTGAATGATGAATGAAACTATTAATTTTGGATGATGATGATGATGATGATGATGATGATGATGATGATGATGATGATGATAGGTGAGGTTAGGTTAGGCCTGAGAACCAACTATATATACCCAAGTTAGGCATGATTTAGTAACATGCCTAGAAAGGTCAAGTTAGGAACTCAATCAGCTGGAAGATGAACAAACTCACTCAGTTATTTATCTTGACCGACTTGTTGAACTGGTGAACAGGGAGTGAGGTAAAGTTTTCATTAGCTTCGTGGGTAATGTTTATTTTAGGGACAGAAGGATGGAGACGGGCCCATGTTGACAGAGGGAGACGGGGGCGTTACCAAACTGTAGTATTAGAGACGGTAAGGGAAGAAAATGAAGACAAATTGACAGTTGGAGACAGATATTATGGTAAAACGTAGATGAAAGGACAGTAAGATGAGGATAATATTGGTGGCAAAAAAATTGACAGATGTTCCCACCAGTCCCTAGAATTATGGACGGGAGGATTATATGAGAGAAATATTGATAGAAGGTGACAGATATTGATATAGTGGATGGAGATTACGTTGTTGTTGACAGAGAGAGACAGAGGGAGTTATAAGACCAGTGTAACAGGAAGTGAGATAATATAGTAGACAGGGAATATTGACAGGCAAGAAGTATAGATAAGACCGATGTTATGATACTCAAGGAGAAAAGACGGGAGACAGGAAAGAAAGTGAGACAGAAGCAAGACAGAAGGCCATAGACAGGAGGTATTGGCATATAGAAACAATATATACAGTACTGACCAAATCCAGGCAGTGATAAATGGCCAGTTGTTGTATAGAATATCACTACTATATCAGGTGTTGAATCAGATATACCAGTAATATATCAGGTGTTGACTATAATATATAATTAATATATCAAGTGTTGTAAGGATTTCGTACATAATACATCAAGCCTGGAATAGAAACAGTAAATAATTTATTAAGTAGAAGCAAATCCTTCACTTATCCACAGGTAAAGGTACGTAATTAACCCATATTCACCAAGAGGTCAATCGAATATAATTATTACTCATAGCCAATTGGATTTTTATTGTATTTCTGGATTGTGTTTGGTAATTATCGGGAGGTTTGTTGTCATAACGAGTAAATTGCTTTCCTCAGACTTAATCTTAACTACTGCAGGTGATCGTATCGTTATCTTTGTAGAGGTTAGAGACAACAGGGAACAGTGCCACTCTTACGCCGCCACCAGCAACAGGTTATAAGAAGACAGGAACGGATAAGCAGTAGTTCCCCGCTGAGCGTAAAGTCGGAGGAGAAATGGAAATAAATTAGTCAACCCGAGAACATTTGCTTCCAGGTCATCAGTCCCCGCCAGGATGTACAAATAGAATCGATTACTTAGCGAGAGGGAGCCAGGAGGGAGAGAGAGGGAGGGTGCCGGAAGGAAGGAAAGAAGGGGACCAGGAAAGGAAGGAGTGTTAGCCTAGGTGATGGATAATTCCGAAAAGTTTAACCATGATAAAGATTTACATTCATTCCAACTGTTTTAATTCTGACGCAAACTCATATTTATGGAGTCTCTTTATCTCACACTCTCCCTCACAGTCATAAACAACCAAGTGAAGAACGACTTAGGGAAGATATTTTGCTACGTCGTTCCTATCAGAGTGTTGACAGTAGAAGCTGCCCAACCGGAGTAGAATGACGATTTTTTTATTTATTTTTTTTGTGAGGGGGGGAGGGTGGGCTCGAGAGAAACTCCTAATTAGGTGTCTTCATGGCCATAATAATGAGTCCCCCAGGTACACAGGAACACCAGTCAGTAATTAGGGCAGCAGTGTAGCCCAAAGCTCCATCTATTGTCCTTATGTTTCAAATGAATTTTATTGTTAGGGACATTTTCATCAAGTAACATCATTAGGGTCTCCCCCCCCCAAAAAAAAAAAATAGAAAGATAAAAAATGTAAAAGAGTGTTAGGGGTTTTTTTTAGATAAAATACGTAAATGTGTATTCAACGATTAGAGGATGCAGGAAGGATGGTGGGAGGAGGGTAAAACGGAGGGTAAATGAGGAGGAGAGGGAGGAGGAGGTGGTGGAGTATTACAAGGGGTGAGGGGGGTGGGGAGAGCAAGGGTGACGAGAGGGTAGAATGGAGAGGAAGGCTGAGGGGGTGGGGGAGTTATATCACTGGTTAAAAAAAAAATATTAAGGGTTGCTGTGTGTGTGTGAAAGGAGAGAGAGAGAGGAGCTGTAACAACTAGCTTATCTTCTGCCGTGGCTTGTTCTACATGTTTTATAGCAGAATTAAAAAGTTGAGGTGTTGTTTGTGTTCCTATTGTGTGTACTTCTCTTGTTTAAGCAGTTTCTCTCACCGCTGAAAATTCATTACAGTGTGTGTGTGTGTGTGTGTGTGTGTGTGGCTGTGTGTGTGTGTGTGTGTGGGTGTGTGTGTGTGTGTGTGTGCAGCATGTGTGTGTGTGTGTGTGTGTGTGTGTGTGTGTGTGTGTGTGTGTGTGTGTTTACCTATCAACTATTGAATATTAAATAGAATATATGTTTTTTCTGATGTTGTTTGTGAGCTGCGACTCTCAAAGGCCTCTCAGTCACGGGGAAAAATTATGTTATTGTATAGTTTTCATTTATTTTTTTTTTCTGGTTAAATAAACCCTTCCAGCTTCACCTCTCTCTCTCTCTCTCTCTCTCTCTCTCTCTCTCTCTCTCTCTCTCTCTCTCTCTCTCTCTCTCTCTCTCTCTCTCATCCTGCCAAACTGAAACTGCCCTCCCTGTTGTCACTGTTAGAATATAATTGTCGTTTCCTCTCTCACAATTAGTATAAACACTGTCTCGTTTGCTTGCCACTGTCATACCACACTGTCAGGCGGGAGGAACCAGGTAAGATGCCTATAAATTAACAGACTCAACCTTGGAGACAGGACTTGAACACAGTTGACCTTGAGGCAGTCACTGAGTATTCTGAGCTGGAGTGCCACCTTAACCCTGATAGCTCACGACTCGTATAGTAACCGAAAGAGCTGTGGTGGTGGTTACGTGTATAGCTGTTGTTGTTGTTGTTGTGGTGGTGGTGGTGGGTGTTGGTGGTGGTGGTTGGTGGTGGTGATGGTGGTGGTGGTGTTTACGGGTATAGCTGTTGTTGTTGTTGTTGTGGTGGTGGTGGTGGTGGTGGGCGGTGTTTTACGGGTATAGTTGTTGTTGTTATTTGTTGTGGTGAGGTGATGGTGGTGGTGGTGTTTACAGGTATAGCTGTTGTTGTTGTTGTGGTGAGGTGGTGGTGTGTGGTGGTGTGGTGGTGGTGGTGGTGTTTACAGGTATAGCTGTTCTTGTTGTTGTTGTGAAATTGGTGGTGGTGGTGGTGGTGTTTTACACGGAACAAGCTGTTGTTGTTGTTGTGGTGGCTGGTGGTGGTGTTTACAGATTGTAGCTGTTGTTGTTGTTGTTGTTGTGGTGGTGGTGGTGTGGTGGGTGTTTACAGATTATAGCTGTTGTTTTTTGTTGTTGTGGTGGTGGTGGTGGTGGTGGTGTGTTTGGTGTCGCTGTTGTTGTTGTTGTGGGTAAGTGTGGTGGTGGTGGTGGGGAATTGTTTACGGGTATAGCTGTTGTTGTTCATTGTTGTAATTGGCTGGTGGTGTATTGCATTCAGGGTGTTTTGGGTATAGCTGTTGTTGTGGGTAGGTGGTGGTGGTGGTGGTGGTGGTGTTTACAGGTATAGCTATTTGTTTGTTGTTGTTGTTGTTGTTGTTTACGTTTACATAAATGTATTAGCATAAACAAGATGTGAATATTATAGGCGGAAGACTGTGACGAGTACCTTAAGACAGGGGAGAGGGAAATGAGAGGGGAAGTGGGAAAGGAGAGGTAGTGAGGGAGAGGAGAGGAGAGGGGCAGATGGTAGAAAAAGAGAGGGGAACTGAGGCGAAGGAGAGGGATACTGGAGGGAAGGAGAGCAGATACTGATGGGAAAGGAGAGGGGATGGCTTCCTTGTGTAAGTCGTAAGAAGCACCAAAAATTTGTTATCTGAATGACATCGTTGAGGAGAAATGGAGAAAATCTTTTACTAACTGCAAATTGAATGGCTGCAACATATGATAAGAGAGAGAGAGAGAGAGAGGCAAGGTAAGATAAAGAAAACCTTGGTATGTAATAATAATAATAATAATAATAAACGGTTTATTAATAGAGTTGCAGCCGGTGGCTGAAAATATACAGACTTATATTTGATTTAGACATAATGATAAAGTATGCATTGAATACATTTACAGGGCTGTACAGTATGTATGTATGTTTGTATGTATGTATGTATGTATGTATGTATGTATGTATGTCAAAAATATTGGTTCATTTATCTCAAACACTCAGTCACTGTACTATCATGCCTAGCTGGTAAGGTGGTGTCAGTGGTGAAAGACAATGATGGAAACAGCACAAGCGACTGACAAACAAACACTGGTAGGATTTAATAATAATAATAATAATAATTAACTGTTTATTGAAAAATTTTGAAAAAGTTCTGCAGCCCAAAGGCTGTGTGGTAGGATTTCTCAACGGATAGGTGTGTGGGCAGGATTTATATGACGGACAGGTGTGTGGGCAGGATTTCTAGGACGGACAGGTGTGTGGGGCAGGATTTCTATGAGGGACAGGTGTGTGGGGCAGGATTTCTATGACGGGCAGGTATGTGGGGCAGGAGTTCTAGGACGGACATCGGACAGGTGTGTGGGGCAGGATTTCTATGAGGGACAGGTGTGTGGGGCAGGATTTATATGACGGGCAGGTGTGTGGGGCAGGATTTCTATGAGGGACAGTTATGGGGCAGGATTTGCTCTGTGACAGGCAGCAGGTGTGTGGGGCAGGTTCTGCAGACAGGTGTGTGGGGCAGAGTTTATGACGGACAGGTGTGTGGGGGCAGGATTTCCTAGGACGGACAGGTGTGTGGGGCCAGGATTTCCTATGAGGGACAGGTGTGTGGGGCAGGTGTGTGTGGTAGGATTTCTCTAACGGACAGATGTGTGGGGCAGGACTTATAGGTCGGACAGGTCTGTGGGGCAGGATTTCTATGACAGACAGGTATGTGAAAGGAGCGTAGGGAGTCTCAGTTACAGGCAGGTGTGTAGGATGTGTCGACGTAGGATACTCGAAGGATACTAACCTGGTATGTCTATGAGGCTTCGTGCTGAGTTAAATGTCCTATCAAACACTGAACGAGGCTCTCTACTCCCTTCCCTCCATCTTTCTCTCCTTCCCTCCTTCATCCTTCCTTCCCTATATGCCCTCCATCATTCCCTCCAACCCTACCTCCATCCGTCCCCTCCTTCCCTACCCCCACTCCATCCTACCGTCCACCCTCCCTGCAGCTCTCGCCTACACACGCTCTTTGATGTCTCACTATCATCTCTCTCGTGTGTTTATATATACTGTTGATGTTATGCAAATACGTCCCGGCCCGTCGTGTTACACTGAACCTTTTTGATAATAAATCTTTTTAGTAGATATTCAAAACATCTCTGCGAACCTTTGCCTGAGTACAAGAGTATTGGCAGGTCGTCAATACATTGTTTACACTTGCCGACGTCTGTGTTATGAGGATAAATATTATACACATATATATATATATATATATATATATATATATATCTTACGTAAGCCTGTTTTGTTGGCAGTACTAGGGAGTCAGCAAAACAGAGGCAGCAATTGGGAGGCAGTAACAGAGGTAGTAACAGAGAGGCAGCAATAGAGAGACACCAACAGAGAGACACAAACAGAGAGATTCCAACAGAGAGGCAGGAGAAGAGTGAAACAGATAAATCCTCCTTACGCCTCTTAAGAGAAAATAAGGGAGATTTATGCCCCTTAAGTCCAGCTGTCTTCAACTAAGGGCTTCCTCTTGGATGAATTATGATGATTTTTAACCATTGGGGAGATAAATGAAGGAGCAGATGTGGTTATTGTTGTTGTTTTATTGTATCACGTCCGAAGCCTTTAACCACCGTTCAGTAAGTCCATTAACATCTTCGTTAACTTGACATTTCGACGAATAATAATAATAATAATAATAATAAGAAGAAGAAGAAGAAGAAGAAGAAGAAACAATTATTATTTATCCCCAGTGTACAGCTGTTTGTGTTAAGCCATCAAGTACGGCTGGCGTCACGCTGCAGGGATTTCCCGTGAAGTCAAAATATTGACGGTACCTCAGCTGCTGTTTGCTGCCTCTCGCTGTGTTGGGTGCTGCCTCCACTAGCCAACCTTCCTAACATTTATCCCAACTCAACAATTAACCTGAATGTCACAAGTTTTTGGCTATTAGTTACTTAAATCTATTTAATGTCCGTGTCTTTGTTTGACGGATTATCTAACGTTTATTTCCATGTAAAGGAACTTTTTTTCATACACGAATTATATTTCATACATTATTGCATCAATCCCTCACTAACGCACCACCCATGAGCAGTCCTTTCTCCATTCTTGTTATATGAAGCTCCCAAGTTTGTCATGTACGGAGGATTTTAACAACTGTGGTAATGAAAGCAGCACCGAACACTGTGTGGGCGAGCAGCACGTGAACGGGGAATGATTGTTGGTTAGGGGCCTTTGTTTTGTTGTTTGGGAGTGTTTTAGTTTGTTTTTCTTAAGTGTTGTTGTTGTTGTTTCTTTCAATAATCAGTGTTATGTATTCTGTTAAGAGAGAAAAAAAGGAGGGATTGAATTCCTACCGTCACCTAATCTAATCAAACCTCATGAATCCAACATTTAAACCAACTAACTTAACCCATAACTCATTTTGACTTAACCTTATGGGGAGAGAGAATGGAATAGGAAATAACATAACTATAAGGAAACATGAAGAAGAAAACAAAGAGAAATAAGAAAAGATAACTAGGAAAAGCTACAATGAAAGTCACTGATATTCTCCCTTTCTCTCTCTCTTTCTTGAAATACAGGCACCCTCTCCCTCCCTCCCTCCCTCTACCACCAGCTGGGCATCGTGGGGTAAACACATCGCCCGCCATCTTTTCACCTTGACAAACAACGAAAACCTTTAACGTGTGTGTGTGTAAATCTAGGGCAAGAAGGCGATGAAATGGCGGTCAGGAGAGAGACAGACAGAGAGAGAGAGGTGAGATGGACAGAGAAAAAGACGGAAGGAGAGAAACAAATGACAGATAGAGCAAATGAGAGACAGCCTCTTCATAGGAAAGGGAATTAAAGAGAGAGAGAGAGAGAGGGAGAGAGAGAGAGAGAATATATGTGGTGTAGGATGATACTGGAACCACAAACGGACCCAATCAGTTTTCGCGAGAGAGATGTGTCCCTGGGGAAATAGTAAGGCAGCCAACCACCCTCACGTCTCCCCTCTCAGGTACACGACACTAGCACCGGAGTGGGTGAAGGTGTGGGCTAGGGTAGGGGTGGGTGCAGGTGTGAACAGTGATGGGGTGGGTGGGTGGGTGGAGGAGGAGGAGTGGAAGTGGATTAAGTTTTGGGTTAGGAACATGGGTTAATGTGCCAGGGTGTTACTAGAACATTGCACACCCCCTCCACTCCTTCTCCACCCTCACGACTACACTCTCAGGTCCTTGAACGTATTGTACAGGAAAAAGTGGGTGGGCGTAGGGTGGCCTTAGTAGTGAAGTGGGTGGGAGAGTAGGTGGAGGGTCATTTAGAGATGGGAGATAAGAATGGTAGAGAGAGAGAGAGAGAGAGAGAGAGAGAGAGAGAGAGAGAGAGGAAATGTGGAGACAAAGATTAAAAAAATAATAATTGAATAACAAGGAATAAATCAGAATAAAAAGAAACGGAGATAGAGAAAAAAGTAACGATCGCTAGTGGCAGAAAACTAAATAAAAAACACGAATAAGAAAAATAAAATAGAATAAATATAAACGTAGGAGGAAAACGATACAATAATAAAATCCCAAAGAAAATATTTTAGAATAACATGTAAATAAATGGAATAAATATGGAGAGGAAGAAAGAGACCAAGAATTGTTTATTATATATGTAAATGATATTAATGACATGGATAGAGGAATTACCGCAAGAGAAGAGAGACAAAGAAGAATAAAGACAAAGAAGAGGGAGAATAGAGAAAATAAAAACGGATATGTAAACGTAAAGAGATGAAGAAGAAAACAGTGATACACAACACTACGAATAAAAAAGAAATGAAGTAGAAGAGTAAATGAAGGAATAGAGGAAATAGGGGAGAGAGATGGTAGATAGTGACAGGGCAATGAGGCAAATTAATGGAGAGAAGGTGAGAGACGAGATAAGTGGAGTGGATGGTGATAACGTCAGGAGGAAACAAGGAGTGTAAAAGGTGTTCTTAGCCCAGGTAGTGTTTATCCAATTATCTTACCTGTACGTGATGCTTCTTCCTTCGTTTACCTGTAATTATGATTTGTCTTCCCATAACCCTTCTGGGGATGAAAGGGTTAAGCTATCATCGTAAAGGGGTTAAATCACAGTTCTCAAAGGGCTAAACCATCGTTGTTTTTAGGGTCAATATAAATCATATGTAAAGGGTCAAACGACCTAACCTAATCTAACCTATCCTACCCTAACTTCACCTAACCTAACCTATTCTAACCTAACCTAACCTAACCTAACCTAACCTAACCTTATCCCTAACACTACACTCTCTTGAAGTATGAAACATCAGGTCTGGTTCCGGATCTGAATAAGGAAATTAGTTTGGCTGCTTCTCTGATGCTGGAAATTGCTGCAGAGTTTAAGCTACGTTAGAATGCTTGTAAATTACACTCATTATGTATACATTAACTCTGAAAAGCGTCTTACATTCTTGGTGCTTTCTGGGAGAGTGTGTCCGTGGATACGTCTGTCCGTCACTACACGATAAGAGAGTTTCAGATGTCTGGGGGAAACATGTGTGCATTTACTGGCCAAGAGGGAAAGGTAGTGTGTTTTTGTTTATTCCACTAAGGAGATTATTTGCGGCTCTCAACACAACTACTGAAAGTAATCCTATTATTGTGTGTTACATGTCATCCTACTTAACTGTGATTAACCTTAACTCAGTGTATCCCATGGACGAGAGAGAGAGAGAATTTGAAAGAAAGAATGAACGACAGAAACAGATAGACGAATAAACAGGCAGACAGACAGAAATAGAAAGACATATAAAGATAGACAAACAAGTAATCATACGGAGAGAAATAGACAGACATAGACAAACAGATAAGAAGACATAAGAACATAGAAAATAAAGGAGTCTGCAATAGGCCGGTTGGCCTGTGCATAGCAGCTCCTAAAGGAAGTTACTACCACTCTCTATCATCCATGAATCTATCCAGCCTCCTTTGGCTTTCCAGAGTTCCGCCTGCAAAGTTGCTAAGCTTGTTCCCACTCGTCCTACCCTATTTGTGAACCAGTTTCTTCCTATATACTCCTAAAACCTAAACTTATCCAACTTGAATCCGTTGCTCCGAGTCCTATCCTGCTCGGATATTATAAGAACTTTATCTATATCACCTTTATTGATTCCTTTCACCCACTTAAATACTTCTATCATATCTCCCCGCATTCTTCGTCTTTCTAGGGAATGCAAGTTAAGTTTCTTTAACCTATCCTGATATGGAAGGTTTCAAAGTCCCGGAATCATTTTTGTCATTCTCCGCTGCACCGACTCTAGTGAATTTATATCCATTCTATAATAAGGGCACCAGAACTGAACCGCATAATCGAGGTGCGGCCTGACTAGCGCAAGATATAGTTGCAATAAGACCTCTGCACTCTTGTTACTTACACACTTCTAGATATAAAACCCAATACTCTGTTTGCCTTATTTCCGAACATTAACGCACTGTTTTTTTTAGGCCGTAGGTCGGGCTTACAAAGTACCTGGTCTCTTTCTGAAGTCGACTTCTCCTGGAAGTTGATGTTGTTAAGGCTGTATACATTATAAGTATTTGTTCTTCCAATATTAAGTACGCCTGCACTTGCTGGTGTTGAATTTCATTGCCATTTTCAGGCACCTGCAGTTTATTGGAATCCTCCTGTAATGCATTGCATCCTGCTGAATTAATTTGCCGCCCTATTTTGGGTCATCCATGCAGCTGCTTATGTCTGCTGATCCCAGTATCTAGATCGTTTATGAATTATGAACAAGTGGGCTAAGTACTGACCCCTGGGGAACCTTACTGGTTACACGGCCCCACTCAGATTTAACACCATCTACGCTGACCCTTTGCGTTCTATCAGTGAGCCATGATTTTATCCAATTTAAAACTTTCCCCTCGATACCATGAGCCTTAATTTTTCTCAGAAGCCTCTGATGCGGTACTCTGTCAAATGCTTTGCTAAAGTCTAAGTAAATAACATCGTAATTTCGTCATTATCTACTACCTCGAAGACTTTCCTAAAATACGTTAGCAGATTTGTTAGACAAGATTTTCCCTTTGTAAACCCATGTTGAGAGTCGTAGATTAATTTGCTTTTCTCTAGATGCGATCGGATGCTATCTGCTATAATTGATTCAAGAAATTTCCCCACTACTGACGTCAAACTGATCGGCTGGTAATTTGACGCTGATGCTCTGTCTCCCTTTTTAAATATGGGTACTACATTCGCCTGTTTCCACAACTCTGGCACAACTCCAGTGTCTAATGATTTTGTAAATAAATTTACGAGGGGTCCGCTAATCTGTTCCCTACACTCTTTTAAGACTCGAGGAAAAATTTCATCCGGCGCTGGGGATTTTGTGTTCTTTAGTTTATTTATCTTCTTAAGAACATCCTCTTTTCTGATGGTGATATTCTTTAATTTCTCTTCTTTCTTTCCCTTTCCCTTTCCCGGAATTTCATCGCAAATTTCTTCTGTGAAAACTGATAAGAAGTAGCTGTTCAATGCTTTGCTCATGTCTTCACTGCCATTTATCAATTCTCCCCTCCCTGACTTTAAAGGCCCAACTTTGTCCTTGACCTTTGTCCTATATACCTGGAAAAATCCCTTGTCATTCGCCTTGGATTCTCTTGCTATTTTGATTTCATAGTCTCTCTTTGCTTTCCTTACATTTTTCTTAACATTCCTAGATGGTTCATTATACCTGTTTCTGAGCTGCTCCTCCCCTCCCTTTAATTTCTTATATATTCCTTTCTTTACTCCTATGTCATTGTTACGAGTTGGGGATTTAGAATATAGTTATACGTCTACCCAGATCCCAACAGGTAACAAAAAAAAAAAAAAAAGACAATCGGACTATAAAAGGGTAGACAAAGGATGCGAGTTTTCGTTGTGTATAATAAAGTACCATAAATCCCTTAACAAAATATTCAGCTTATAAATTACCCTTAACCAAACTTAACCTAAACATTAACAGTATATACATATTAATAACACATAAAACAATCGTGAAGCAAGGTGGAGGTGGGAGAGGCAATACAAGATTACAAATACTTAAGCGAGGAGCTGAGATGGCTGACGAGTAAGGCTGAGTATTGTAGAAGACGGTAGGTAGTCACTGTGCCGTAGGTTTAGAGGATAGGTGATCCTGTGGTCACTTCCCAGAGTGTAGTGCTCTCTCCTCGAGTTGGACCTTCAACTGGTCTTGACTCCTGACAGTGAAGTAAACGATGCTTCAAGCGGGTTTTGTTCGCCGCTTTATGAATATGTGCACAGATTTGAAAGATTTGAAAGCCGTCAAGAGGAGCTCCCGAGCCTTGTTGTAATTCTCCAGTATGAGATGAACGCACCAAATACATATAGCTTAGTTAGATAAATAGGGTAATTAAAAAAAGCAGAAACGCGAACAATTTTTACCTTGTGTTATGCATGTGATATATCTCTTAATATGTCATTGCTGACTAGTTGTTGAAGCGCAGTAAGATATTATATAAAACAATCTTTCTGGGAGAATTATGAGGTTTGGATATATATCTGGCAGGATACGCCGCTCGGAAATGATTATTTCTTCAGGCGATTGTGTCTAAAAGAAGAATAGATAGAATTAGGGAAAAATCGAATATGGCCAAAATGCAGCTACTGTGAATGGCACAGTCATGCACGACGACACACCACGACTAGTCTAGTCTCAGTCATGGATGGGACAGACATGCACACAAAACTCCAGAGAATATGTGAGAAATCCATTCTGACCTTTCAGTTACCCCGGGAACAAGAGACTCCCCTCAAATATTGACAGTGAGATAGAGAGCCAAGATATACACCTGCATGTACAAGTAGACAGTCCATGCCTGTGTCTGCCAGCCTGAGTCTCTCAATTATTTACAGATTATGTGGGTCGCTGCTAACATGATGTTGTCAGGTGTCAGCAGAGTGAACACCTCTTTCATTCAGCCTGTGATGGTCAGCGGGGGAGGCGATAAGTGTGATAGTAGGGCTCAAGTGAAGGTGCAAAAATTCTTTTATATTTTCCCTTAATCTTACTGAACTTCTGCGTATGAACAGGGGTCCCTACCACGGCGCCAGAAGAGCAACAAAAGCAATCCTAGGTTTTGTTTTATTTCACACAAAGTCCGATCGTTCGTCTTACTTTTAAGCAACGTGAACCTCTATCGGAGATTGCCCGTGCTAACTGTGTGGTCGTAATAGCATTTTACCGACTCGAACTAGGAAACACGAGGCTACATACAGTATACAGTGTATATCTCAACATTCCATATACACACGGACTTCCAAATACAAACAATACCTCACTAGTCGGGAATCGAACCCTGGACCTCTATGCCGTGGTAGCGACCCTTGTTCACACGCACACTGAAATTCCACTGTAGGAGAAGATAAAATACACAATAAGAGGATCACTGTATTTTTCAACGGTGGGTTACAGACGGTCGTAATATACAATTCTCTCGGGTTATTTTTTTTTTTGGGTGGGGGGGGGTGTTTTATCTTCTCCTACAAATGGATATCAGTGTTATGTGTCTCCATACCTGTGTTGTGTTATAAATATGTTCATCAGTACTTTCAATTTGTGTGTAATTTAATTCACGTACGAAACTGAAACAACAAATTTCTTCTTTTACATAGGAATTTCTTTTGCGACTCTATACAATACGTGTTACATTATACCACTGAAGCTACATATTTTTATCTCTTTCTTTTTGATAATTTTTTGGGGCAATCTCAGGAATACAAATCTTTTGGGTAATGTAGTGATCAGCTTCTATAACACCTCTATTTGTTTTGCGAATTGTTTAAAGTAAAGTTCGTCTCACTTCTCTTTTGTTAGAATTGGACTGTGTGTGTGTGTGTGTGTGTGTGTGTGTGTGTGTGTGTGTGTGTCATCTTTTCCATTCACTAAGAAAATTTTGGTTGTTGTTGAGATACTGGCTCACCCAGGGCGGTCTTCGTACAATGGGACACGTGAAGTTATAAATCTCAGTTAAACAAAAGATATCGCTTACGTCAACCTATACACAGCGAAATTCCAAGCTAATTTAAGCTTCCTTTGAAAAGTTGGAAAATTATTCATAACTTTTTTCAGCTTTAGAAACAATTCAAAGAAAAATAGACAGAACGAGAGAAAGAGAGTGAGAGCTAGAGAGAGAGAGAGAGAGAGAGAGAGAGAGAGAGAGAGTCCAATACAACATTAAAGACCTCAGAGTGGTCTGCAGCTACAATAACAAGAGGATGAATATTTAAGTGACCCATGATACCAGGTAGTTTCTCTCTCTCTCTCTCTCTCTCTCTCTCTCTGTTTCAATATTTAATTTCTTCATGTATTTAAGAGAATGATAACAAAGACAGTAACAATGAAAGTAGTAAGGCTGAAGCCATTAATATTTGTAGTATTAATGATACAAAGAATAATAATAACCATAATAATAACAATAATGATATTTTGATTATAAACCTTTACGTCTGTACAATATATCTAGAATGAGGTACAACTTTGAGCCAGGCCTTAGCGTACATCAATAGTCTTTCCAACTCTTCATCGTGAGTCGAGAACGTGAAACATGTTTTGGGTGTTTCTCCTGCCAGTCTCACACCCTCAGAAGTTCACAGTTTGCCCGTCTCACACCCTCAGAAGTTCACAGTTTGCCCGTCTCTCACGTTACCTTAGATTTTACACCATGTTGGCTCTGATAGAAATTCCGGCTAGGGTCCTTTCTGTGCTCAAGCTAATCCTCACTACAGTTACTACAGTTTTCATCATAGCCATCGTCCTCGTCACTCCCCTACACTGCCATTGCCATTTCCACGCTACCATCTCCAACCTCTTCTCTCCTGTCATAAAACACCACTGCTGCCCTCTCCAACTACCAACCATTATCAGATTATCTCTCTGACAAGTATTTTCTCATACCACAATATATCGCCAGTGTCAACCAAACCATCAACCAAAACAATCATCACCTTCGACTTATATTATATCCACCACCATCACAGTTCACTATCATCCTTACAACCACCATCATCCCTACCATCACCATCACCACTAATTATCACTACTGTCTCCCACACCATCCACCAGAATCCCCTTTCCCCATTCCTTCCCCTACATCAATCATCGGAACCTCTATCGATCAATACACAAATACCACCACCACCACCATCACCACCACTACCACCATCACCACCAACTACCACTATCACTAGCCACCATCCTCACCACAATCACCATCACTACCACCATCACAACCACTACCACTATCACCACCTCCACTCTCCCATCAGACCACTAAATTCCACTATCAATTAGGCTGAGCCGAAATCCGGGTCTCACCATTGCTGTGAATAATGGTCCCACATCAATCACACGTTGCAGTTATCTTCGACCTGCTTTGGGCCAAGTACTATAATTTGTTAAATGAATCACTCTCTACTTTATATACCTCGGGTTTTTCTCCTTTGTTATAATACTGAAGCTTCTTGAGGAATACTAAGTGCCCTTGAAGATACCTTTTGCTATGTCATAGGTAAACAAATATAATAAAAAATATTAATTAGCAATGAATGAATAAGTAACAAATCTATACATAGTCAACAATAAATGAATGAATGAATGAGTGAATGAATAAATAAACATATAACATGAAAAGATATATGGACAGTGATTTTCATTCCCTTGAAATATTGTCAGCTATTTATTACGTAAATTTATCATACATTATCCTGCCATATTTACACACACACAATGTTTTACCCTCTTGATATATTGCTAAATATTATGCACGAGATAAATCTGCTAGACGGAGCGCACTTCGCCAGACAAAACATAATTACGGGCAAGAAAGTGGCAGGTTGGAGCTGCAAGATCTGCACCTCATATTATACTTGGTGCTGTGTTACACGGTCAGGGTGCAGCCAAGACCCAAGTAAATTACCCTCGGTGTGGGAGGTAATATTGGCCTGGAACCCGGACAAGTGAGGCTCCTGCTCTGATCTCCGCTAATTAATAATATATATTCGTATGTGTATTTCGAGATTTGCTTACTCACTCATTGACACTTTGTGGCCACTGTCATCTCAGACTATCGCTAATTTCTTTTGCGTCACAACATGATGTGATAAGTTGATATAACTGTTCTGTGTTAATTATAATGTCTGTCACTTCGTTCACAATGGAGTAATGTCATGGAATTTTTAGTCTTTTTTGTCCATATGGTATATTGTCAACTGCTTCACTCAACCGTACATGCAACTCAGAGTTACGGAGATTTTGAAGTTAAGACAAATTTTGGGGAAATCTTGAGTGTGTAAAAACATTCGATGTGTAAAATAATATTCAGTGTAGAAAATTGGCTTCCGTTTGTCTTAGGATGTGTCTCATGCTGCGGCTTGTCGTTTGTTGGTGCTGTTTATGCGTGTAGTTCTCTCCACCCCAGTTTTCACCATGTAAAGTGATTCATTCATTACATCTGACAAGAGCACTGTGAGGGCGGCAGGTAGAAAACATGATCAAGTTCCTTAACTAGTGTTCCCAAATGGCTTCAGAGTTAAGCAACCATCATCATATTTTACGGCAAGTGTTGTATTAACTGCATTTCTAATAAAGATTTATGTGTGTTGTAAGTATTTATCATGCTATAATAGTGCATAATTATTAAGTAAAGATATTAATAGTTTGCTTTTCTCTTGCACTGTAACGACTGTATTTGGAAATTTATATAGTTGTATTTATCGTATTGATTTCTCAATTTTCAACACCCGTAATACTGTAAATGCCCCCCCCCCCAAAAAAAAAAAAAAAAAAATATATATATATATATATATATATATATATATATATATATATATATATATATATATATATATATATATATATATATATATATATATATATATATATATATATATATATATATATTCTAAAAAATTCCTAAATACACTATATGCGAAATGAAAATAAATCACTACCGCATAATCCCTATTGCCTTATGTAGTAATTCTCAAGCACAACAGAATACTTAATTTTACTGGTATCAATAGCTTCTTCCTCCCCTGTAGGATATACAGGTATACACAAGCATTCTATAAATATTTAGTGGTGACTTCCACCTAGCAGATGATATTAAAAAAGTTTATCCAAAAATCTGGTGAAATCAAGCCTTCTCGAAACTTTTCCAGAGAAAGACGAAAGATTCTAAATCAGGAGTAATAAGTATGCAAAAATATGAAGGCACAGAAATTCAGAGTTTATTATTAGAAACTGAAACAAAAAAATATATTGCATTCATCTTTAAGCTAATTTATCCCCTTGAGTACAATGATTTATCCCCTTGAGTACAATGACTTATCCCCTTGAGTACAATGACTTATCCCCTTGAGTACAATGACTTAATCCTTTGGTGAACAATGTCTTAACCCCTGGAATACAAATACCTTGAGTAAGATGATTTTATTCAAAAGGGGTTAAGTTCTCGTACCCAAGTGGTTAAGTCATCGTATTCAGGGTTAAGTCATCGTACTCAGGGTTAAATTACCGTATTCAAGTGGTTAAGTCATCGTACTCAAGTAGTTAAGTCACTGTCCTCATGCGGTTAAGTCATTATACTCATGTGGTTAAATCATCGTAGTCAAAGTGGGCAAGTCATTGGACTCAAGTAGTTAAGTCATCCTACTCAACTGGTTGTCATCGTACTCAATAGGTCAAGTCATTGTACTCAAGTAGTTAATTCATCGTACTCATGGTTAAATTTTCGTACTCAAGTGGTTGTCATCGTACTCAATAGGTTAAGTCATTGTATTCAGGGTTAAGTCATCGTACTCAACGGTTAACCCACCATATCTCCCTTACCCTTTGTCTTTATCTCCCCATAACATCTCTACCCCCCTTTATGCTCCCTCACCCCCCTTCCTTCTCTGACTCAACCCCGACACCAAAAGCTCATCTTACAACCATAAAATTTGTGCTTATCTTCTTTATCAGCCCCTCTGCCCCGAGCATAGCCTCTTGTCCTCTATACCCTTCAGCCTCTAACCTCGATTACCTCCTCCTCCTCCTCCTCTTCCTCTTCCTCTCTCTCTTCCTCTTCCCAATGTGGTTTATCCTCCAACCATTGTCTTCTCCTTCATTTGTTTTCCTGCACAACACAGCCTCTCATGCTTCCACCATTAGCATCCATGTCTTCGTCATTGATATATTTTTCTCTCATTTCTGTCTCTCCCCTCCACTTGCATGTCTTCTTTCTTCTCTCTACCTTCTTGCTTCCCTCCCTCACCCTTCCCTAGAACCCACACTGCCAGAGGGGTAATGGGTACGAAACTCCCCTCAGGCCACTACACCTTAATTGTTTTCTATAATTATATGAACCCGGGATGGGGGTTACTTGAGGTGGTGTTTAGAAGCTTCTGTCGTCTTCAGGTGTACTCCAACTACCTTTCATTTCAGTTCACTTAATTAGCCTATGAAACAAACAGCATAGGTACAGGTTCTAAGCGCAGGTGTAGGGATCTAGAGATTTTTCATCGTATCAAATTTTGTTTTAATGTCTCTTCTTTTCGTTGACAAAAAAAAATGGAAATAATTATTGTTTATCACTTTTCTTTTCTTTTGTCTTCGATATATCCTTGTCAGTTGGCTAAGTCCCTCAGAACAATCAGCTTCTCTTACCACTGAGTGTCTTGGCTTCGACCTTTGTGACTTTAATAAGAATTTTGCGTTTAAAAATAAAAGTTTTGACTACCCTCCTTTGGCTTGTAGTTGACCACTCTTGTAGAATAAAAGGACCCAAGATACTTACCCTTGTGTTCGCCTCTCTTGCACACTTGTGGTTCTAATTAAAACTCTGCGTTTTAATTTGTCTGAATTATTCCCTATCAGTATTTAGTTTTGCATCCAAATTGCTTTATTAGTAAGTAACTTTTAATTAAAGAACAAGAGGCAGAATTTTTTTAATTAATGATGTGTTTCGTGGATGTACAGTAAAGTAGCCTACATAGCTCTATATTGTGAATACGTAGTGCACACTTTCCTTCATCTCAACCTTGTGTAAAGTCGGAGGTATATAAATCGTGTATTAATGTGTAGAGGTGACTGTATGTAATTATCTGAGTACTATATATATTATAAGCCTTATGATCAAGGGACATAGGGGCGGCATTGATGGAGGATGATTGTGTAGCGAACAACGTAGTGAAAAGTCACCTTTAAGTTCCATGGCCAAGTTTATTACAAGAGGAATATCAATCTATTTTACGCAATAAGTAAACCACTAAACCTACATTACAAAATGTTGGCCATTTTATCCATCTTAACGATCACCTTTCCTAACCGACTAACTGATGGTGTTGTTCCCTGTGTGAGAGTTTTATTTCCATGACGTTTCATCATGTATATTTCCTGACATGCAATCAGACCTTCGCTAACCAGTTTTTCCTCCCCCTTCTTTTGACATATTTCCTTTCAATTGTTTTTATATTCATTAAAAGGTTCCCATGAAAAGTTTTATATTTTATTCGCATTTTTTTTTCATTATATCTGTTAAGCTAAACCGTACTGCAGCATCCATGCAATTATAGTATATACAGTATATATTCGTAATTTGTGTTCATCTATTTGTTAATTACGTTAACAATCAACTTGTTGACTCAACCATCTTGTTCTTCTTCATGCCTGGTGCTATAGTATCGTCAGGTGGTATATTGTATCGTCAGGTGGTATATTGTATCGTCAGGTGGTATATTGTATCGTCAGGTGGTATATTGTATCGTCAGGAGGTATATTGTTTCGTCAGGTGGTATATTGTATCGTCAGGTGGTATATTGTATCGTCAGGTGGTATATTGTATCGTCAGGTGGTATATTGTATCGTCTGGAGGTATATTGTATCGTCAGGTGGTATATTGTATCATCAGGTGGAAAATTGTGTCGTCAGGAGGTATATTGTATCGTCTGGAGGTATATTGTATCGTCAGGTGGTATATTGTATCGTCAGGAGGTATATTGTATCGTCAGGAGGTATATTGTATCGTCAGGAGGTATATTGTATCGTCAGGTGGTATATTGTATCGTCAGGTGGTATATTGTATCATCAGGAGGTATATTGTATCGTCAGGTGGTATATTGTATCGTCAGGAGGTATTGTATGGCCAGGAGGTATATTGTATCGTCAGGTGGTATATTGTATCATCAGGAGGTATATTGTATCGTCAGGTGGTATATTGTATCGTCAGGAGGTATTGT
>NW_024740650.1:0-2975 GCF_018991925.1 Homarus americanus | reverse complement strand
GTTTGTTTATCCATTGATTTATTTCTTGTATTTCCTGTATTATTTCATTTCATAATTATCTATTTATTTTTATTCCCTCTCTTATCTCTCTTCATCTGTCTGTCTGTCTGTCTGTCTGTCTGTCTTTCTGTCTGGTTTAGGCTGTTAATATAACCGACCCTATTTTGACCTGTCGTGGGGCCACTTGTGTAAATTACAAAGGAAATTAACCAGGAGATGACATAACTCTCTCTCTCTCTCTCTCTCTCTCTCTCTCTCTCTCTCTCTCTCTCATTTTTTCTCTTCTCTTCTCTTCTCTTCTCTTCTCTCTTCATTTTTACAAATATTTACATTGAAATTACTTGACGCAATTTCAAGGTTGATGACGTCATTACTCATAACTGTATACCTATCAACAATACTCAGATAGGACGTGTTATGTTAAGCCACAGTACCTATTTCTACACTTACTACTCCCTTCCAACCACTTGTATGTATGTATGTATGTATGTATGTATGTATGTATGTATGGTAGGACGCCTTGTATAATTATCATCTCGGGGTGTGTTGTACTAACTAGGTGTGTCTCAGGACTAGGTTCGCCTTCCCAGGATACAACTCCTTCAGTGCACCTACAGGACTCCTTCAGTGCACCTACAGGACTCCTTCAGTGCACCTACAAGACTCCTTCAGTGCACCTACAGGACTCCTTCAGTGCACCTACAGGACTCCTTCAGTGCACCTACAGGACTCTTTCAGTGCACCTACAGGACTCCTTCAGTGCACCTACAGGACTCCTTCAGTGCACCTACAGGACTCCTTCAGTGCACCTACAGGACTCCTTCAGTGCACCTACAGGACTCTTTCAGTGCACCTACAGGACTCCTTCAGTGCACCTACAGGACTCCTTCAGTGCACCTACAGGACTCCTTCAGTGCACCTACAGGACTCTCTTCAGTGCACCTACAGGACTCCTTCAGTGCACCTACAGGACTCCTTCAGTGCACCTACAGGACTCCTTCAGTGCACCTACAGGACTCCTTCAGTGCACCTACAGGACTCCTTCAGTGCACCTACAGGACTCCTTCAGTGCACCTACAGGACTCTTTCAGTGCACCTACAGGACTCCTTCAGTGCACCTACAGGACTCCTTCAGTGCACCTACAGGACTCCTTCAGTGCACCTACAGGACTTCTTCAGTGCACCTACAGGACTCCTTCAGTGCACCTACAGGTATGCCTCCTCTTCAGATACTGTGGCAGGTAATGGTCGAGTCGTGGCTTCGATTATACAGGGACGATCTCTGTTTGGTCTGAGCTGTGGCCAAAACTTCTCGTGGTAGCTGTGTAGTTTGGGTGGATTGTTTTGCAGTTTTGGGTGGATTGTTTTGCAGTTTTGGGTGGATTGTTTGTAAGGGAAGAGCCAGTTCCTTTGAAGAGCTTCATCAGCGTACAGTTGTGGTGAGGAACTGGAGGAAGCTGCTCCCTTGAAATACATACTTGTATATACGTGTTTAAGTCTTGCGTTTTCACTATCATCAATTACATTATCACTTTCAGCGTAATAACAAATGCAGTTATTACATTTTGTTAGTCATTATAATTACTCAGTGATCACTTCAACAGTTCCAATTCATTATAGTTAATTACAAAAACAAATTACAATTAACCTCCCACCCCACCCACCGCCTGATGACAAGTGTTTGTGTGAATTATGTACTACGGCCCTGCCACTGGTAGTTCTGTCTGGCCCCTCGAGACGTCTCCTCTCTCTCTCTCTCTCTCTCTCTCTCTCTCTCTCTCTCTACAGTATATCACCTATGACAGCACTATCATAGGCTGTCTCTCTGTCTCTCTCTCTCTCACTACAACTGCCGTGATCCTTCCCTTGGGCATCAATCAGAACACTGGGTCTTCATATCCCCTTGTTCTTATTGGTCCAGCTGGCCGATAACTTACAGATGGCGCGCGCTCCATTAGGTGGCCCATTGAGAAATATGGCCGCCGCGAAGAAGAAGAAGAAGGAAAAGAAAAAAGAAAACAGCTTTTTAGGAATGAGAAACTATTGAAGTTTTGGAGGCGGACAACAATGTCTGATTTTGTTTTAATAGTTAAATACGTCAGAGGAAAAACTTATTGTGAAAAAATAAGATTCGCGAAAACTTTATTTGTGTTATTTATAGTTATGTTAATGTTTTGTTTATCATTATTATTATTTTTATTATTATTATTATTATTATTATTATTATTATTATTATTATTATTATTATTATTTTTATTATTATTATTATTATTATTATTATTATTATTATTATTATTATTATTATTAATATTATTATTATTATTATTATTATTATTTTTTTTTTTATTATTATTATTATTATTATTATTATTATTATTATTATTATTATTATTATTATTATTATTAACGTTGTTTGCTTTTGTTGTTCGCTGTTGTTCTTTGTTATGGTTGTTTGCTGTTGTTGCTGTTTTTGTTGTTTCTTGTTGTTGTTGTTATTGTTGTTTATTACGGGTTATTTAACAGTTAACAGAGACATTTATATTCCTTGACCCGTATAATTCTTTGTGTCTGTTGTAGTTACTAACCTATGATCACATGAAGATTAGCACCCCCCCACCCCACCCTCCCACAGCTTATATCATCTGAACGTTACAAGGGAGGGTTAGGTTAGGTTAGGTTTGGTTAGGTTAGGTACTGGTCTTTGGACATATATTGTAGGACGTCTTGTTGACCGCTGAAGGAAATTAAAGAGGACAACCTGACAGACAGACAGACAGACAGACAGACAGAAAAAACGAGAGTGTAACATGATGGGAACGCGTTTTGAAGGGGAGAAGGATTACTTTAAATGGAACACAATACACTATTAAAGGAGACGAGTATGCGTGTGCGTGTGTGTGTGTGTGTGTGTGTGTGTGTGTGTGTGTGTGGAAGCCTGTAATAGTAGTAGTAGTAGTAGTTTTGGTTGAGAGAGA
>NW_024740649.1:0-21902 GCF_018991925.1 Homarus americanus | reverse complement strand
CAGGGGTCTTTGTTATACTCGACCAGGAGACTTTGTTATACGCGATCAAGGGACTTTTTTATACTCGACCAGAGGACTTTGTTATACTTGATCAGGGGATATGTTATACTCGATCAGGGGTCTTTGTTATACTCAACCAAGGGACTTTGTTATACTCGAACAGAGAACTTTGTTGTACTCGATCAGGGGACTTTGTTATACTCGATTAGGGGTTCTTTGTTATAATCGATGAGGGGGGTTTTGTTATACTCAACCAGGGGACTTTGCTTTACTCGACCAGGGAACTTTGTTATATTCGATCAGGGGACTTTGTTATACTCGAAAGGGAACTTTGTTCTACTCAACCAGAGAACTTTGTTATACTTGATGAGGGGATATGTTATAATCGATCAGGGGACTTTTTTATACTCGACCAGAGGACTTTTTTATACTCGATGAGGGGATATGTTATACTCGATCAGGGGACTTTGTTATGCTCAACCAGGTGACTTTGTTATACTCGATCAGGGGACTTTTTTATACTCGATCAGGGGACTTTGTTATACTCGATCATGGGACTTTTTTATACATGACCAATGGACTTTGTTATACTCGATGAGGGGCCTTTGTTCTACTCGATCAGGGGACTTTGTTATACTCGACCAGGGGACTTTGTTATACTCGATCAGGGGACTTTTTTATACTCGACCAGAGGACTTTGTTATACCCTATCAGGCGACTTTGTTATACTAGACCAGGGGACTTTTTATACTTGACCAATGGCCTTTGTTATACTCAATGAGGGGCCTTTGTTATACTCGATCAGGGGACTTTGTTATACTCGACCAGGGGACTTTGTTATATTCGATCAGGGGACTTTTTTATACTCGACCAGAGGACTTTGTTATACTGGACCAGGGGACTTTGTTATACTCGATTAGGGAACTTTGTTATAAACGATCAGGGAACTTTGTTATACTTGTTCAGGGGACTTTGTTATACTCGATCAGGGGACTTTTTTATACTCGACCAGAGGACTTTGTTATACTCGATCAGGGGATATATTATACTCGATCAGGGGACTTTGTTATACTCGATGAGGGGGCTTTGTTATACTCGACCAGGGGACGTTGTTATACTCGATCAAGGTACTTTGTTATACTCGATCAGGGGACTTTGTCTTACTCGATCAGGGCCCTTTGTTATAGTCGACCAGAGGATTTTGTTATAATCGATCAGGGGACTTTGTTTTATTCGATCAGGGAACGTTGTTATACTCGATCAGGGGACTTTTGTTATACTCGATCAGGTGACTTTGATATACTCGACCAGGGGCCTTTGTTATACTCGATCAGGGGACTTTGTTATACTCGATAAGGGGACTTTGTTATACACGATCAGGGAACTTTTGTATACTTGTCCAGGGGGCTTTGTTGTACTCGATCAGGGGACTTTGTTATGCTTGATCTGGTGACTTTGTTATACAGGGCCAGGGGACTTTTTTATACTCGTCAGGGGACTTTGTTATTCTGGACCAGGGGACTTTTTTATACTCGATCAGGGGACTTTGTTATACTCGATCAGGGGACTTTTGTTATACTCGATCAGGGGACTTTGTTATACTCGACCAGGGGACTTTGTTATACTCGAATAGGGGACGTTGTTATACTCGATATGGGGACTTTCTTATACTCAACCAGAGGACTTTGTTATACTTGATCAGGGGATATGTTATACGCGATCAGTGGACTTTTTTATACTCGACCAGAGGACTTTGTTATACTCGATGAGGGGATATGTTATACTCGATCAGGGGACTTTGTTATGCTCAACCAGGGGACTTTGTTATACTCGATCAGGGGACTTTTTTATACTCGATCAGGGGACTTTGTTATACTCGATTAGGGGACTTTTTTATACATGACCAATGGACTTTGTTATACTCGATGAGGGGCTTTTGTTATACTCGATCAGGGGATTTTGTTATACTCGACCAGGGTACTTTGTTATACTCGATCAGGGGACTTTTGTATACTCGACCAGAGGACTTTGCTATACCCTATCAGAGGACTTTGTTATACTCGACCAGCGGACTTTTTATACTCGACCAGGGGACTTTGTTATATGCGATCAGGGGACTTTTTTATACTCGACCAGAGGACTTTGTTATACTGGACCAGGGGACTTTGTTATACTCTATCAGGGAACTTTGTTATACTCGATCAGAGACTTTGTCTTACTGGATCAGGGCCCTTTGCTATACTCGATCAGGGTACTTTGTTATACTCGATCAGGGGACTTTGTTATACTCGATTAGGGGCCTTTGTTATACTCGATGATGGGGCTTTGTTATACTCGACCAGGGGACTTTTTTATACTTGACCAATGGACTTTGTTATACTCAATGATGGGCCTTTGTTATACTCGATCAGGGGACTTTGTTATACTCAACTAGGAGACTTTGTTATACTTGATCAGGGGATATGTTATACTCAATCAGGGGACTTTGTTAAACTCAACCAAGGGATTTTGTTATTCTCGAACAGGGGACTTTGTTGTACTCGATTAGGGGCCTTTGTTGTACTCGACCAGAGGCCTTTGATTATACAAGAGCGTTGAACTTTGTTATACTCGATCGGTGGACTTTAGTATATTTGAACAATGGACTTTGCTATACTCGATGAAGGGCTTTTGTTTTACTCGATATGGGGACTTTGTTATACTCGACCAGGGGACTTTGTTATACTCGATCAGGGGACTTTTTTATACTCGAGCAGAGGACTTTGTTATACTCGATCAGGGGAATTTGTTATACTCGATCAGGGGACTTTTTTACACTCGACCAGAGGACTTTGTTATACTGGACCAGGGGACTTTTTTATACTCGATCAGGGGACTTTGTTATACTCGATCAGGGGACTTTTGTTATACTCGACCAGGGGACTTTGTTATATGCGATCAGGGGACTTTTTTATACTCGACAAGAGGACTTTGTTATACTGGACCAGGGGACTTTGTTATACTCTATCAGTGAACTTTGTTATAAACGATCAGGGAACTTTGTTATACTTGTCCAGGGGACTTTGTTATACTCGAACAGGGGACTTTGTTATACTCGATCAGGAGACTTTGTTATACTCGATCAGGGGACTTTGTTATACTCGATTAGGGGCCTTTGTTATACTCGATGATGGGGCTTTGTTATACTCGATCAGGGGACTTTGTTATACTCGACCAGGGGATTTTTTATACTTGATCAGGGGACTTTGTTATATTCGATCAGGGGACTTTGTTATACTCGACCTGAGGACTTTGTTATACTCGATCAAGGGACTTTGTTATACTCGACCAGAGGATTTTTTTATACTTGATCAGGTGATATGTTATACTCGATTAGGGGACTTTGTTATACTCGATCAGGGGACTTTGTTATACTTGATTAGGCGACTTTGTTATACTCGACCAGGGGACTTTTTTTATACTTGACCAATGGACTTTGTTATACTCAATGATGGGCCTTTGTTATACTCGATCAGGGGACTTTGTTATACTCAACTAGGAGACTTTGTTATACTTGATCAGGGGATATGTTATACTCGATCAGGGGACTTTGTTATACTCGACCGGGGGATTTTTTATACATGATCAGGGAACTTTGTGATTTTCGATCAGGGACTTTGTTATACTCGACCTGGGGACTTTGTTATACTTGATCAGGGGACTTTGTTATACTCGACCAGAGGAATTTGTTATACTTGATCAGGTGATATGTTATACTCGATGAGGGGACTTTGTTATACTCGATCAGGGGACTTTGGTATACTTGATTAGGGGACTTTGTTATACTCGACCAGGGGACTTTTTTATACTTGACCAATGGACTTTGTTATACTCAATGATGGGCCTTTGTTATATTCGACCAGGGGACTTTGCTTTACTCGACCAGGGAACTTTGTTATATTCGATCAGGGGACTTTGTTATACTCGACCAGGAGACTTTTATATACTTGATCAGGAGACTTTGTCATACTCAACCAGACGACTTTGTTATACTTGATCAGGGGATATGTTATACTCGATCAGGGGAATTTGTTATACTCAGCCAAGGGACTTTCTTATTCTCGAACAGGGGACTTTGTTGTTCTCGATCAGGGTACTTTGTTATACTCGATTAGGGGCCCTTGTTATACTCGATGAGGGGGCTTTGTTATATTCGATCAGGGGACTTTGTTATACTCGATGAGGGGCCTTTGTTTTACTCGATTAGGGGACTTTGTTATACTCGACCAGGGGACTTTGATATACTCGATCAGGGAACTTTTTTGTACTCGACCAGACGACTTTGTTATACTCGATCAGGGGATTTTGTTATACTCGTTCAGGGGACTTTTTTATACTCGGTTCAGGGATCTTTGTTATACTCGTCCAGGGGGGCTTTGTTATACTCGATCAGGGGACTTTGTTATACTCGATCAGGAGACTTTGTCTTACTCGATCAGGGCCCTTTGCTATACTCGAACTTAGGGACTTTGTTATAATCGATCAGGGGACTTTGTTTTACTCGATCAGGGGACTTTGTTATAGTCCATCAGGGGACTTTTGTTATACTCGATCAGGGGACTTTGATATACTCGACATGGGCCTTTGTTATACTCGATCAGGGGACTTTGTTATACTCGATAAGGGGACTTTGTTATACACGATGAGGGAACTTTGTTATACTTGTCCAGGGGGCTTTGTTGTACTCGATCAGGGGACTTTGTTATACTCGATCTGGAGAGTTTGTCTTACTGGATCAGGGCCCTTTGCTATACTCGACCGGGGGACTTTGTTATAATCGATGAGGGGACTTTGTTATGCTCGATCTGGGGACTTTGTTATACAGGGCCAGGGGACTTTTTTATACTCGATCAGGGGACCTTGTTATCTCGATCAGGGGACTTTTGTTATACTCGATCAGGGGACTTTGTTATACTCGACCATGGGCCTTTGTTATCCTCGATCAGGGGACTTTGTTATACTCGAGAAGGGGACTTTGTTATACTCGATGAGGGGATATGTTATACTCGATCAGGGGACTTTGTTATGCTCAACCAGGGACTTTGTTATACTCAACCAGGGGACTTTTATACTTCACCAATGGCCTTTGTTATACTCAATGAGGAGCCTTTGTTATACTATCAGGGGACAATCGACCAGGGGACTTTGTTATACGCGATCAGGGGGCTTTTTTATACTCGACCAGAGGACTTTCTTATACTCGATCAGGGGATTTGTTATACTCGATTAGGAGAGGGGCCTTTGTTATATGCTCAACCAGGGGACTTTGTTATACTCTCAATCAGAGGACTTTGTTATACTCGATCAGGGACTTTGTTATACTCGATCAGGGGACTTTGTTATACTCTCGATCAGGGGACTTTTTTATACTTGACCAATGGACTTTGTTATACTCGATGAGGGGCCTTTGTTATACTCGGGCAGGGGACTTTGTTATACTCGACCAGGGGACTTTGTTATACTCGATTAGGGGACTTTTTAATACTTGACCAGAGTACTTTGTTATACCCTATCAGGGGACTTTGTTATACTCGACCAGGGGACTTTTTATACTTGACCAATGGCCTTTGTTATACTCAATGAGAGGCCTTTGTTATACTCGATAAGGGGACTTGGTTATACTCGACTAGGGCACTTTGTAATACGCGATCAGGGGACTTTTTATACTCGACCAGAGGACTTTGTTATACTCGATCAGGGGATATGTTATACTCGATCACGGGACTTTGTTATGCTCAACCAGGGGACTTTGTTATACTCGATCAGGGGACTTTGTTATACTCGACCAGGGGATTTTTTATACTTGATCAGGGGACTTTGTTATATTCGATCAGGGGACTTTGTTATACTCGACCTGAGGACTTTGTTATACTCGATCAAGGGACTTTGTTATACTCGACCAGAGGATTTTTTTATACTTGATCAGGTGATATGTTATACTCGATTAGGGGACTTTGTTATACTCGATCAGGGGACTTTGTTATACTTGATTAGGCGACTTTGTTATACTCGACCAGGGGACTTTTTTATACTTGACCAATGGACTTTGTTATACTCAATGATGGGCCTTTGTTATACTCGATCAGGGGACTTTGTTATACTCAACTAGGAGACTTTGTTATACTTGATCAGGGGATATGTTATACTCAATCAGGGGACTTTGTTATAATCAACCAAGGGATTTTGTTATTCTCGAACAGGGGACTTTGTTGTACTCGATTAGGGGCCTTTGTTGTACTCGACCAGAGGCCTTTGATTATACAAGAGCGTTGAACTTTGTTATACTCGATCGGTGGACTTTAGTATATTTGAACAATGGACTTTGCTATACTCGATGAAGGGCTTTTGTTTTACTCGATATGGAGACTTTGTTATACTCGACCAGGGGACTTTGTTATACTCGATCAGGGGACTTTTTTATACTCGACCAGAGGACTTTGTTATACTCGATCAGGGGAATTTGTTATACTCGATCAGGGGACTTTTTTACACTCGACCAGAGGACTTTGTTATACTGGACCAGGGGACTTTTTTATACTCGATCAGGGGACTTTGTTATACTCGATCAGGGGACTTTTGTTATACTCGATCAGGGGACTTTGTTATACTCGACCAGGGGACTTTGTTATACTCGAATAGGGGACTTTGTTATACTCGATATGGGGACTTTCTTATACTCAACCAGAGGACTTTGTTATACTTGATCAGGGGATATGTTATACGCGATCAGTGGACTTTTTTAAACTCGACCAGAGGACTTTGTTATACTCGATGAGGGGATATGTTATACTCGATCAGGGGACTTTGTTATGCTCAACCAGGGGACTTTGTTATACTCGATCAGGGGACTTTTTTATACTCGATCAGGGGACTTTGTTATACTCGATCAGGGGACTTTTTTATACATGACCAATGGACTTTGTTATACTCGATGAGGGGCTTTTGTTATACTCGATCAGGGGATTTTGTTATACTCGACCAGGGTACTTTGTTATACTCGATCAGGGGACTTTTGTATACTCGACCAGAGGACTTTGCTATACCCTATCAGAGGACTTTGTTATACTCGACCAGGGGACTTTTTATACTCGACCAGGGGACTTTGTTATATGCGATCAGGGGACTTTTTTATACTCGACAAGAGGACTTTGTTATACTGGACCAGGGGACTTTGTTATACTCTATCAGGGAACTTTGTTATAAACGATCAGGGAACTTTGTTATACTTGTCCAGGGGACTTTGTTATACTCGAACAGGGGACTTTGTTATACTCGATCAGGAGACTTTGTCTTACTGGATCAGGGCCCTTTGCTATACTCGATCAGGGGACTTTGTTATACTCGATCAGGGGACTTTGTTATACTCGATGAGGGGACTTTGTTATACTCGATCAGGGGACTTTGTTATACTCGACCAGGGGATTTTTTTATACTTGATCAGGGACTTTGTTATATTCGATCAGGGGACTTTGTTATACTCGATTAGGGGCCTTTGTTATACCTATGGGGACTTTGTTATACTCGATCAGGGGACTTTGTTATACTTGATTAGGGGACTTTGTTATACTCGATCAGGGGACTTTGTTATGCTCGGTCAAAGGACTTTGTTATACTCGACCAGGGGCCTTTGTTATACTCGATTAGAAAACTTTGTTATACTCGACCAGGAGACTGTGTTTTACTCGATTAGGGGACTTTGTAATACTCCACTGGGGACTTTGTTGTACTCGATCAGGGGATATGTTATACTCGTCCAGGGGGCTTTGTTATACTCGATAAGGGGAATTTGTTATACTCGATAAGGGGACTTTGTTAGACTAGAAAAGGGGACATTGTTATACTCGACCAGGGGACTTTGTTATACTCGATTAGGCGGATTTGTTATAGTCGATCAGGGAATTTGTTATACTCGATGAGGGGCCTTTGTTATACTCGATCAGGGGCCTTTGTTATACTAGATTAGTGGACTTTGTTATACTCGCTTAGGGGCCTTTTTTGTACTCGATCAGGCCTTTGTTATACACGATCAGGGGACTTTGTTATACTCGATCAAGAGACTTTGTCTTACTGGAGCAGGGCCCTTTGCTATACTCGATCAGGGGACTTTGTTATACTCGATCAGGGGACTTTGTTATACTCGATTAGGGGCCTTTGTTATAATCGATGAGGGGTCTTTGTTATATTCGACCACGGGACTTTGCTATACTCGACCAGGGGACTTTGTTATACTCGATCAGGGGACTTTGTTATACTCGACCAGGGGATTTTTTATACTTGATCAGGGGACTTTGTTATATTCGATCAGGGGACTTTGTTATACTCGACCTGAGGACTTTGTTATACTCGATCAAGGGACTTTGTTATACTCGACCAGAGGATTTTTTTATACTTGATCAGGTGATATGTTATACTCGATTAGGGGACTTTGTTATACTCGATCAGGGGACTTTGTTATACTTGATTAGGCGACTTTGTTATACTCGACCAGGGGACTTTTTTATACTTGACCAATGGACTTTGTTATACTCAATGATGGGCCTTTGTTATACTCGATCAGGGAATTTGTTATACTCAACTAGGAGACTTTGTTATACTTGATCAGGGGATATGTTATACTCAATCAGGGGACTTTGTTATACTCAACCAAGGGATTTTGTTATTCTCGAACAGGGGATTTTGTTGTACTCGATTAGGGGCCTTTGTTGTACTCGACCAGAGGCCTTTGATTATACAAGAGCGTTGAACTTTGTTATACTCGATCGGTGGACTTTAGTATATTTGAACAATGGACTTTGCTATACTCGATGAAGGGCTTTTGTTTTACTCGATATGGGGACTTTGTTATACTCGACCAGGGGACTTTGTTATACTCGATCAGGGACTTTTTTTATACTCGACCAGAGGACTTTGTTATACTCGATCCCAGGGGAATTTGTTATACTCGATCGAGACTTTGTTATACTCGACCAGGGGACTTTTTATACTTGACCAATGGCCTTTGTTATACTCAATGAGGGGCCTTTGTTATACTCGATCAGGGGGCTTTGTTATACTCGACCAGGGGACTTTGTTATATGCGATCAGGGGACTTTTTTATACTCGACCCGAGGACTTTGTTATACTGGACCAGGGGACTTTGTTATACTCGATCAGGGAACTTTGTTATAAACGATCAGGGAACTTTGTTATACCTGTCCAGGGGACTTTCTTATACTCGATCAGGGGACTTTGTTATACTTGATTAAGGGACTTTGTTATACTCGACCAGGGGACTTTTTTATACTTGACCAATGGACTTTGTTATACTCAATGATGGGCCTTTGTTATACTCGATCAGGGGACTTATTTATACTCAACTAGGAGACTTTGTTATACTTGATCAGGGGATATGTTACACTCGATCAGGGGACTTTGTTATACTCAACCAAGGGATTTTGTTCTTCTCGAACAGGGGACTTTGTTGTACTCGATCAGGGGACTTTGTCATACTCGACCAGAGGCCTTTGTTATACTCGATCGGTGGACTTTCCTATATTTGACCAATGGACTTTGCTATACTCGATGAAGGGCCTTTGTTTTACTCGATATGGGGACTTTGTTATACTCGACCAAAGGACTTTGTTATACTCGATCAGGGAACTTTTTTATACTCGACCAGAGGACTTTGTTATACTCGATCAGGGGACTTTGTTATACTCGATCAGGACTTTTACACTTCGACGGGACTTTGTTATACTGGACCAGGGGACTTTTTTATACTCGATCAGGGGACTTTGTTATACTCGATCAGGGGACTTTTGTTATACTCGACCAGGGGACTTTGTTATATGCGATCAGGGGACTTTTTTATACTCGACACGAGGACTTTGTTATACTGGACCAGGGGACCTTGTTATACTCTATCAGTGAACTTTGTTATAAACGATCAGGGAACTTTGTTATACTTGTCCAGGGGACTTTGTTATACTCGAACAGGGGACTTTGTTATACTCGATCAGGAGACTTTGTCTTACTGGATCAGGGCCCTTTGCTGTACTCGATCAGGGGACTTTGTTATACTCGATCAGGGGACTTTGTTATACTCGATTAGGGGCCTTTGTTATACTCGATGATGGGGCTTTGTTATACTCGATGAGGGGACTTTGTTATACTCGACCAGGGGATTTTTTATACTTGATCAGGGGACTTTGTTATATTCAATCAGGGGACTTTGTTATACTCGACCTGAGGACTTTGTTATACTCGATCAAGGGACTTTGTTATACTCGACCAGAGGATTTTTTTATACTTGATCAGGTGATATGTTATACTCGATTAGGGGACTTTGTTATACTCGATCAGGGGACTTTGTTATACTTGATTAGGCGACTTTGTTATACTCGACCAGGGGACTTTTTTTATTCTTGACCAATGGACTTTGTTATACTCAATGATGGGCCTTTGTTATACTCGATCAGGGGACTTTGTTATACTCAACTAGGAGACTTTGTTATACTTGATCAGGGGATATGTTATACTCGATCAGGGGACTTTGTTATACTCGACCGGGGGATTTTTTATACTTGATCAGGGAACTTTCTGATTTTCGATCAGGGACTTTGTTATACTCGACCTGTTGACTTTGTTATACTTGATCAGGGGACTTTGTTATACTCGACCAGAGGAATTTGTTATACTTGATCAGGTGATATGTTATACTCGATGAGGGGACTTTGTTATACTCGATCAGGGGACTTTGGTATACTTGATTAGGGGACTTTGTTACACTCGACCAGGGGACTTTTTTATACTTGACCAATGGACTTTGTTATACTCAATGATGGGCCTTTGTTATATTCGACCAGGGGACTTTGCTTTACTTGACCAGGGAACTTTGTTATATTCGATCAGGGGACTTTGTTATACTCGACCAGGAGACTTTTTTATACTTGATCAGGAGACTTTGTCATACTCAACCAGACGACTTTGTTATACTTGATCAGGGGATATGTTATACTCGATCAGGGGACTTTGTTATACTCAACCAAGGGACTTTCTTATTCTCGAACAGGGGACTTTGTTGTTCTCGATCAGGGTACTTTGTTATACTCGATTAGGGGCCCTTGTTATACTCGATGAGGGGGCTTTGTTATATTCGATCAGGGGACTTTGTTATACTCGATGAGGGGCCTTTGTTTTACTCGATTAGGGGACTTTGTTATACTCGACCAGGGGACTTTGATATACTCGATCAGGGAACTTTTTTGTACTCGACCAGACGACTTTGTTATACTCGATCAGGGGATTTTGTTATACTCGTTCAGGGGACTTTTTTATACTCGGTTCAGGGATCTTTGTTATACTCGTCCAGGGGGGCTTTGTTATACTCGATCAGGGGACTTTGTTATACTCGATCAGGAGACTTTGTCTTACTCGATCAGGGCCCTTTGCTATACTCGAACTTAGGGACTTTGTTATAATCGATCAGGGGACTTTGTTTTACTCGATCAGGGGACTTTGTTATAGTCCATCAGGGGACTTTTGTTATACTCGATCAGGGGACTTTGATATACTCGACATGGGCCTTTGTTATACTCGATCAGGGGACTTTGTTATACTCGATAAGGGGACTTTGTTATACACGATGAGGGAACTTTGTTATACTTGTCCAGGGGGCTTTGTTGTACTCGATCAGGGGACTTTGTTATACTCGATCTGGAGAGTTTGTCTTACTGGATCAGGGCCCTTTGCTATACTCGACCGGGGGACTTTGTTATAATCGATGAGGGGACTTTGTTATGCTCGATCTGGGGACTTTGTTATACAGGGCCAGGGGACTTTTTTATACTCGATCAGGGGACCTTGTTATACTCGATCAGGGGACTTTTGTTATACTCGATCAGGGGACTTTGTTATACTCGACCATGGGCCTTTGTTATCCTCGATCAGGGGACTTTGTTATACTCGAGAAGGGGACTTTGTTATACTCGATGAGGGGATATGTTATACTCGATCAGGGGACTTTGTTATGCTCAACCAGGGGACTTTGTTATACTCAACCAGGGGACTTTTTATACTTCACCAATGGCCTTTGTTATACTCAATGAGGGGCCTTTGTTATACTCTATCAGGGGACTTTGATATACTCGACCAGGGGACTTTGTTATACGTGATCAGGGGGCTTTTTTGTACTCGACCAGAGGACTTTCTTATACTCGATCAGGGGATATGTTATACTCGATTAGGAGACTTTGTTATGCTCAACCAGGGGACTTTGTTATACTCGATCAGAGGACTTTGTTATACTCGATGAGGGGCCTTTGTTATACTCGAGCAGGGGACTTTGTTATACTCGACCAGGGGACTTTGTTATACTCGATTAGGGGACTTTTTAATACTTGACCAGAGTACTTTGTTATACCCTATCAGGGGACTTTGTTATACTCGACCAGGGGACTTTTTATACTTGACCAATGGCCTTTGTTATACTCAATGAGAGGCCTTTGTTATACTCGATGAGGGGACTTGGTTATACTCGACCAGGGCACTTTGTAATACGCGATCAGGGGACTTTTTATACTCGACCAGAGGACTTTGTTATACTCGATCAGGGGATATGTTATACTCGATCACGGGACTTTGTTATGCTCAACCAGGGGACTTTGTTATACTCGATCAGGGGACTTTGTTATACTCGACCAGGGGATTTTTTATACTTGATCAGGGGACTTTGTTATATTCGATCAGGGGACTTTGTTATACTCGACCTGAGGACTTTGTTATACTCGATCAAGGGACTTTGTTATACTCGACCAGAGGATTTTTTTATACTTGATCAGGTGATATGTTATACTCGATTAGGGGACTTTGTTATACTCGATCAGGGGACTTTGTTATACTTGATTAGGCGACTTTGTTATACTCGACCAGGGGACTTTTTTTATACTTGACCAATGGACTTTGTTATACTCAATGATGGGCCTTTGTTATACTCGATCAGGGGACTTTGTTATACTCAACTAGGAGACTTTGTTATACTTGATCAGGGGATATGTTATACTCAATCAGGGGACTTTGTTATACTCAACCAAGGGATTTTGTTATTCTCGAACAGGGGACTTTGTTGTACTCGATTAGGGGCCTTTGTTGTACTCGACCAGAGGCCTTTGATTATACAAGAGCGTTGAACTTTGTTATACTCGATCGGTGGACTTTAGTATATTTGAACAATGGACTTTGCTATACTCGATGAAGGGCTTTTGTTTTACTCGATATGGGGACTTTGTTATACTCGACCAGGGGACTTTGTTATACTCGATCAGGGGACTTTTTTATACTCGACCAGAGGACTTTGTTATACTCGATCAGGGGAATTTGTTATACTCGATCAGGGGACTTTTTTACACTCGACCAGAGGACTTTGTTATACTGGACCAGGGGACTTTTTTATACTCGATCAGGGGACTTTGTTATACTCGATCAGGGGACTTTTGTTATACTCGATCAGGGGACTTTGTTATACTCGACCAGGGGACTTTGTTATACTCGAATAGGGGACTTTGTTATACTCGATATGGGGACTTTCTTATACTCAACCAGAGGACTTTGTTATACTTGATCAGGGGATATGTTATACGCGATCAGTGGACTTTTTTAAACTCGACCAGAGGACTTTGTTATACTCGATGAGGGGATATGTTATACTCGATCAGGGGACTTTGTTATGCTCAACCAGGGGACTTTGTTATACTCGATCAGGGGACTTTTTTATACTCGATCAGGGGACTTTGTTATACTCGATCAGGGGACTTTTTTATACATGACCAATGGACTTTGTTATACTCGATGAGGGGCTTTTGTTATACTCGATCAGGGGATTTTGTTATACTCGACCAGGGTACTTTGTTATACTCGATCAGGGGACTTTTGTATACTCGACCAGAGGACTTTGCTATACCCTATCAGAGGACTTTGTTATACTCGACCAGGGGACTTTTTATACTCGACCAGGGGACTTTGTTATATGCGATCAGGGGACTTTTTTATACTCGACAAGAGGACTTTGTTATACTGGACCAGGGGACTTTGTTATACTCTATCAGGGAACTTTGTTATAAACGATCAGGGAACTTTGTTATACTTGTCCAGGGGACTTTGTTATACTCGAACAGGGGACTTTGTTATACTCGATCAGGAGACTTTGTCTTGCTATACTCAGTCAGGGGACTTTGTTATACTCGATCAGGGGACTTTGTTATACTCGATTAGGGGCCTTTGTTATACTCGATGATGGGGCTTTGTTATACTCGACCAGGGGACTTTGTTATACTTCGACCAGGGATTTTTATACTTGATCCAGGGGACTTTGTTGCCTTATTCGATCAGGGACTTTGTTATACTCGATCAGGGGACTTTGTCTTACTAGATCAGGGGACTTTGTTATACTCGATCAGGGGACTTTGTTATACATGATTAGGGGCATTTGTTATACTTGATCAGGGGACTTTGTTATGCTCGGTCAAAGGACTTTGTTATGCTCGACCAGGGGCATTTGTTATACTCGATTAGAAAACTTTGTTATACTCGACCAGGAGACTGTGTTTTACTCGATTAGGGAACTTTGTTATACTCCACTAGGGACTTTGTTGTACTCGATCAGGGGATATGTTATACTCGTCCAGGGGGCTTTGTTATACTCGATAAGGGGAATTTGTTATACTCGATAAGGGGACTTTGTTAGACTCGAACAGGGGACTTTCTTATACTCGACCAGGGGACTTTGTTATACTCGATTTGGCGGATTTTTTATACTCGATCAGGGGAATTTGTTATACTCGATGAGGGGCCTTTGTTATACTAGATTAGGGGACTTTGTTATACTCTCTTAGGGGCCTTTTTTGTACTCGATCAGGGGCCTTTGTTATACACGATCAGGGGACTTTGTTATACTCGATCAAGAGACTTTGTCTTACTGGAGCAGGGCCCTTTGCTATACTCGATCAGGGGACTTTGTTATACTGGATCAGGGGACTTTGTTATACTCGATTAGGGGCCTTTGTTATAATCGATGAGGGGTCTTTGTTATACTCGACCACGGGACTTTGCTATACTCGACCAGGGGACTTTGTTATACTCGATCAGGGGACTTTGTTATACTCGACCAGGGGATTTTTTTTACTTGATCAGGGGACTTTGTTATATTCGATCAGGGGACTTTGTTATACTCGACCTAGGGACTTTGTTATACTCGATCAGGGGACTTTGTTATACTCGACCAGATGAATTTGTTATACTTGATCAGGTGATATGTTATACTCGATGAGGGGACTTTGTTATACTCGATCAGGGGACTTTGTTATACTTGATTTGGGGACTTTGTTATACTTGACCAGGGGACTTTTTTTTACTTGACCAATGGACTTTGTTATACTCAATGATGGGCCTTTGTTATACTCGATCAGGGGTCTTTGTTATACTCGACCAGGAGACTTTGTTATACGCGATCAGGGGACTTTTTTATACTCGATCAGGGACTTTGCTATACTCGATCAGGGGACTTTTTATACTGACCATAGGACTTGTTATACCCTTTCAGGACTTTGGTTATACTCGACCAGTGGACTTTTTATACTTGACCAATGGCCTTTGTTATACTCAATGAGGGGCCTTTGATATACTCGATCAGGGGACTTTGTTATACTCGACCAGGGGACTTTGTTATATGCGATCAGGGGATTTTTTTGTAATCGACCAGAGGACTTTGTTATACTGGACCAGGGGACTTTGTTATACTCTATCAGGGAACTTTGTTATAAACGATCAGGGAACTTTGTTATACTTGTCCAGGGGACTTTGTTATACTCGATCAGGGGACTTTGTTATACTCGATCAGGAGACTTTGTCTTACTGGATCAGGGCCCTTTGCTATACTCGATCAGGGGACATTGTTATACTGGACCAGGAGACTTTGTTATACTCTATTAGGGAACTTTGTTATAAACGATCTGGGAACTTTGTTATACTTGTCCAGGGGACTTTGTTATACTCGATCAGGGGACTTTGTTATACTCGATAAGGGGACTTTGTTATACTCAACCAGAGGACCTTGTTATAGTTGATCAGGGGTTATGTTATACGCGATCAGGGGACTTTTTTATACTCGATCAGATGACTTTGTTATACTCGATGAGGGGATATGTTATACTCGATCAGGGGACTTTGTTATACTCGACCAGGGGACTTTGTTATACGCGATCAGGGGACTTTTTTATACTCGACCAGAGGACTTTCTTATACTCGATCAGGGGATATGTTATACTCGATCAGGAGACTTTGTTATGCTCAACCAGGGGAATTTGTTATACTCGATCAGGGGACTTTGTTATACTCGATCAAGGGACTTTGTTATACTCGATCAGGGGACTTTTTTATACTTGATCAATGGACTTTGTTAAACTCGATGACGGGCCTTTGTTATACTCGAGCATGCGACTTTTTTATACTCGACCAAAGTACTTTGTTATACCCTATCAGGGGACTTTGTTATACTCGACCAGGGGACTTTTTATACTTGACCAATGGTTATACTCAATGAGGGGCCTTGTTATACTCGATCAGGGACTTATTATACTCTCGACCAGGCACTTTGTTATACGCTGATTAGGACTTTTTATACTCGACCAGAGGACTTTGTTATACTCGATCAGGGATATGTTATACCATCACGGACTTTGTTATGCTCCAACCAAGGGCTTTGTTATACTCTCGATCAGGGGACTTTGTTATACACGATCAGGGACTTTGTTATACTCGATTAGGGCCTTTGCTACTCGCCGGATGAGGGGGCTTTGTCATACTCGACCAGGGGACTTTGTTATACTCGATCAGGGGATATGTTATACTCGATCAGGGGGCTTTTTTATACTCGGTTTAGGGGACTTTGTTTTACTCGTCCAGGGGGCTTTGTTATACTCGATCAGGGGACTTTGTTATACTCGATGAGGGGACTTTGTCCTACTCGATGAGGGCCCTTTGTTATATTCGACCAGGGGAATTGTTATAATCGATCAGGGGACTTTGTTATGCTCGATCTGGGGACTTTGTTATACTGGGCCAGGAGACTTTGTTATACTCGATCAGGGGACTTAGTTATACTGGAACATGGGACTTTGTTATACTCGATCAGGGAACTTTGTTATAAACGATCAGGGAACTTTGCTATACTTGTCCAAGGGGCTTTGTTATACTTGATTAGGGGACTTTGTTATACTCGATGACTGGCCTTTGTTATACTCGATGAGGGGCCTTTGTTATACTAGATCAGGTGACTTTGTTATGCTCGATCTGGGGACTTTGTTATGCTCGATCTGGGGACTTTGTTATAGTGGGCCAGGAGACTTTGTTATACTCGATCAGGGGACTTTGTTATACTGGACCAGGGGACTTTGTTATACTCGATCAGGGAACTTTGTTATACTCGATCAGGGAACTTTGTTATAAACGATCAGGGAACTTTGTTATACTTGTCCAGGGGGCTTTGTTATACTCGATCAGGGGACTTTGTTATACTCGATCAGGGGACTTTTTTTATACATGACCAATGGACTTTGTTATACTCGATGAGGGGCCTTTGTTATAATCGATCAGGGGACTTTGTTATGCTCGATCTGGGGACTTTGTTATACTGGGCCAGGGGAATTTTTTATACTCGATCAGGGGACTTTGTTTTACTGGACCTGGTGACTTTTTATAATCGATCAGGGGACTTTGTTATATTCGATCAGGGGACTTTGAAATGCTCGATCTGGGGACTTTGTTATACTGTGCCAGGAGACTTTGTTTTACTCGATCCGGGGACTTTGTTATACTGGACCAGGGGACTTTGTTATACTCGATCAGGGAACTTTGTTATAAACGATCAGGGAACTTTGTTATACTTGTCCAGGGGGCTTCGCTATACTCGACCGGGGGACTTTGTTGTACTTTGATCTGGTGGAGGATTTCTGGTTTCATTTCTGGATAAGGCCCTTTTGCTGTACTCGACCGGGGACTGGTTTTGCTCATCAGGGGACTTTGTTATACTCGATTTGGGGCCTTTGTTATACTCGATGAGGGGGCTTTGTTATACTCGACCAGGGGACTTTGTCATACTCGACCAGAGGCCTTTGTTATACAAGATCGGGGGACTTTGTTATACTCTATCGGTGGACTTTCCTATATTTGACCAATGGACTTTGCTATACTCGATGAGGGACCTTGGTTTTCCTCGATTAGGGGACTTTGTTATACTCGACCAGGGCACTTTGTTATACTCGATCAGGGGACTTTTTTATACTCGACCAGAGGACTTTGTTATACTCGATCAGGGGACTTTGTTATTCTCGATCAGGGGACTTTGTTTTTTTTCGATTAGGGGTCTTTGTTATACTCGATGAGGGGGCTTTGTTATACTCGACCAGGGGACTTTGCTATACTCGACCAGGGGACTTTGTCATACTCGATCAGGGGACTTTGTTATACTCGACCAGGAGACTTTTTTATACTTGATCAGGGGAATTTGTCATACTCGACCAGAGGCCTTTGTTATACTCGATCGGGGGACTTTGTTATACTCGATCAGTGGACTTTCCTATATTTGACCAATGGTCTTTGCTATACTCGATGAGGGGCCTTTGTTATACTCGATTAGGGGACTTTGTTATACTCGACCAGGGGACTTTGATATACTCGATCAGGGTACTTTGTTAAATCGACCAGAGGACTTTATTATACTCGATGAGGGGCCTTTGTTATACTCGACGAGGGATCCTTTTGTTATACCTGACGAGGGACTTTGTTATATTCGATCAGGGACTTTGTTATTCTCATCAGGGACTTTGTTATACTCGACCAGAGGACTTTTGTTATACTCGATCAGGACTTTTGTTATTCTCGATCAGGATCTCGTGGTTATACCTGATTAGGGTCTTTTGTTATACCGATGAGGGTTGGTTACTCGACCAGGACTTTGCTATACTCAACCAGGGACTTTGTCATACTCGATCAGGGGACTTTGTTATACTCGACCAGGAGACTTTTTTATACTTGGTCAGGGGATTTTGTCATACTCGACCAGAGGCCTTTGTTATACTCGATCGGGGGACTTTGTTATACTAGATCAGTGGACTTTCCTATATTTGACCAATGGTCTTTGCTATACTCGATGAGGGGCCTTTGTTATACTCGATTAGGGGACTTTGTTATACTCGACCAGGGGACTTTGATATAATCGATCAGGGTATGTTGTTAAATCGACCAGAGTGACGGAAGAGGCTCGATGAGGGCCTTCATATACTCGATGAGGGGACTTGTTGTGGCCGACGAGGGGACTTGTTATATTCGATGAGGTCAACTTCTTGTTATACTCGATCAGGACTTTATTTTACCGATGATTGGACTTTTTTATACTGATCAGGGCCTTTTGTTATACTAGATGAGGGGACTTTGTTATACTCGCTTAGGGGCCTTTTTGGACTTGATCAGGGGCCTTTGTTATACTCGATAAGGGGATTTTGTTATTTTCGAGCAGGAGGCTTTGTTATACTCGATCAGATGACTTTGCTATACTCGACCAATGGACTTTGTTATAATCGATGAGCGGCCTTTGTTATACTCGATCAGGGGACTTTCTGATACTCGACCAGAGGACTTTGTTATACGCGATCATTGGACTTTTTTATACTCGACGACAGGACTTTGTTATACTCGATCAGGGGATATGTTATACTCGATCAGGGGACTGTGTTATGCTCAACCAGGGGACTTTGTTATACTCGGTCAGGGGACTTTGTTATACTCGACCAGGGGACTTTTTATACTTGACCAATGGACTTTGTTATACCCATTGAGGGGCCTTTGTTATACTCGATCAGGGGACTTTGTTATACTCGACTAAGGGACTTTGTTATACGCGACCAGGGGACTTTTTTATACTCGACCAGAGGACTTTGTTATACTCGATCAGGGGATATGTTATCCTCGATCAGGGGACTTTTTTATGCTCGATCAGGGGACTTTGTTGTACTCGAGCAAGGGGCTTTGTTATACTCGATGAGGGGCCTTTGTTATACTCGATTAGGGGACTTTGTTATACTCGACCAGGGGACTTTCTTATACTCGATCAGGGTACTTTGTTATACTCGACCAGAGGACTTTGTTATACTCGATGAGAGGCCTTTGTTTTACTCGATCAGTTGACTTTGTTATACTCGATGAGGGGACTTTGTTATACTCAATGAGGGGCCTTTGTTACACTCGATCAGGGGAGTTTGTTATACTCGATTAGGGGCCTTTGTTATACTCGATGAGGGGGCTTTGTTATACTCGACCAGGGGACTTTGCTGTACTCGACCAGGGGACTTTCTCATACTCGATCAGGCGACTTTGTTATACTCGACCAGGAGGCTTTTTTATACTTGCTCAGGGGAGTTTGTCATACTCGACCAGAGGCCTGTCTTATACTCGATCGGGGGACTATGTTATAGTCGATCAGTGGACTTTCCTATAATTGACCAATGGACTTTGCTATACTCGATGAGGGGCCTTTGTTATACTCGATTAGGGGACTTTCTTATACTCGACCAGGGGACTTTGTTATAATCGATCAGGGTACTTTGTAAAATCGACCAGATGACTTTGTTATACTCGATGAGTGGCCTTTGTTATACTCGACGAGGGGACTTTGTTATATTCGACGAGGTGGCTTTGTTATACCTCATCAGGACTTTGTTATACTCGCTTAGGGGCCTTTTTTGGACTTGATCAGGGGCCTTTGTTATACTCGATCAGGGGATTTTGTTATACTCGATCAGGGGATTTTGTTATTTTCGAGCAGGGGGCTTTGTTATACTCGATCAGTGGACTTTGTTATACTCGTCCAGGAGGCATTGTTAAACTCGCTCATGTGACTTTGCTATACTCGACCAGGGGACTTTGTTATACTCGATCAAAGGACATTCTTATACTGGAAGAGGGACTTTTTTATACATGACCAATGGACTTTGTTATACTCGACGAGCGGCCTTTGTTATACTCGATCAGGGGACTTTGTTATACTCGACCAGGGGACTTTGTTAAACGCGATCATTTGACTTTTTTATACTCGACCATTGGACTTTGTTACACTTGTCCAGGGGGCTGTGTTATACTCGATCAGGTGACTTTGTTATACTCGATCAGGAGACTTTGTCTTACTGGTTCAGGGCCCTTTGCTATACTCGACCAGAGGACTTTGTTATAATCGATGAGGGGACTTTGTTATGCTCGATCTAGGGACTTTGTTATTCTGGGCCAGGGGACTTTTTTATACTCGATCAGGGGACTTTGTTATACTGGACCAGGGGACTTTTTTTTACTCGATCAGGGGACTTTGTTATACTCGATCAAGCGACTTTTGTTACACTCGATCAGGGGACTTTGTTATACTCGACCAGGGCCTTTGTTATACTCTCGATTAGGTGACTTTTGTTATACTCGATTAGGTGACTTTGTTATACTCGATAAGGACTTTGTTATACTCAACCAGAGTGACCTTGATATAGTTGGATCAGGGGTTATGTTATACGCGATCAGGGGACTTTTTTATACTCGACCAGAGGACTTTCTTATACTCGATCAGGGGATATGTTATACTCGATCAGGAGACTTTGTTATGCTCAACCAGGGGAATTTGTTATACTCGATCAGGGGACTTTGTTATACTCGATCAAGGGACTTTGTTATACTCGATCAGGGGACTTTTTTATACTTGATCAATGGACTTTGTTATACTCGATGAGGGGCCTTTGTTATACTCGAGCATGCGACTTTTTTATACTCGACCAAAGTACTTTGTTATACCCTATTAG
>NW_024740648.1:0-8578 GCF_018991925.1 Homarus americanus | reverse complement strand
CCACTCATTCTTATGGCTCCCCTGCCGCCGTAATCGCCCGTAAGGCGATTGCCGCCACCATTCTTATGGCTCCCCTCGCCGTTAATCGCCCGTGAAGGCGATTGCCGCCACTCATTCTTATGGCTCCCCTGCCGCCGTTAATCGCCCGTAAGGCGATTGCCGCCACTCATTCTTATGGCCCCTGCCAAGACCGCCCGTAAGGCGATTGCCGCCACTATTCTTTGGCCCCTGCCGCCGTTAATCGCCCGTGTAAGGCGATTGCCGCCACTCATTCTTATGGCCCCTGCCGCCGTAATCGCCCGTGAAGGCGATTGCCGCCACTCATTCTTATGGCCTCTGCCGCCGCATCGCCCGTAAGGCGATTGCCGCCACTCATTTTATGGTCTCCCTCCGCTGCGATCGCCCGTAAGGCGATTGCCGCCACTCATTCTTATGGCCCCTGCCGCCGTTAATCGCCTCTGAAGGCGATTGCCACTCATTCTGCGCTCTGCCGCCCAAGAATCGCCTGTGAAGCATTGCCGCCACTCATCTTTATGGCCCCTGCCGCCGCGAATCGCCCGTAAGGCGATTGCCGCCACTCATTCTATGGCCTCTCGCCGCCGTTAATCGCCCGTAAGGCGATTGCCGCCACTCATTCTTATCGGCTCCCCTGCCGCCGCTAATCCGCCCGAAGGCGATTGCCGCCACTCATTCTTATGGTCCCCGCCGTTAATCGCCCGTAGCGATTGCCGCCACTCATTCTTATCGCCCTGCCGCCCAGTAATCGCCCGTAGCGATTGCCGCCACTCATTCTTATGGCTCCCCTGCCGCCGTAATCGCCCGTAAGGCGATTGCCGCCACTCATTCTTATGGCCCCTGCCAAGCACGCCTCGTGAAGGCGATTGCCGCCACTCATTCTTATGGCTCCCCTGCCGCCAGCATCGCCCGTAAGGCGATTGCCGCCACTCATTCTTATGGCCTCCCTGCCGCCGTTAATCTGCAAGGCGATTGCCGCCACTCATTCTATGGCCTTCCCTGCCGCCGCGTAATCGCCCGTGAAGGCGATTGCCGCCACTCATTCTTATGGCCTCCCTGCCGCCGTTAATCGCCCGTGAAGGCGATTGCCGCCACTCATTCTTATGGCCCCCCTTCCCTCGCGAAGGCTTATGCCGCCACTCATTCTATGGCCCCCCCTGCCGCCGCGACCGCCCGTGAAGGCGATTGCCGCCACTCATTCTTATGGCCTCCCTGCCGCCGCAATCGCCGTCCGTAGGCGATTGCCGCCACTCATTCTTATGGCCTCCTGCCGCCGTTAATCGCCCGTGGCGATTGCCGCCACTCATTCTATGGCTCCTCCGCCGCCGCGTAATCGCTCGTAAGGCGATTGCCGCCACTCATTCTTATGGCCCCTGCCGCCAGCATCGCCCGTAAGGCGATTGCCGCCACTCATTCTTATGGCCTCCCTGCCGCCGCCGTTAATCGTCCGTGAAGGCTACGCCACTCATTCTTATCGCCTGCCGCCAAGTATTCGTAAGGCGATTGCCGCCACTCATTCTTATGGCCTCCTGCCGCCGCAAGTACACGAAGGCGATTGCCGCCACTCATTCTTATGTCTCTGCCGCCGTTAATCGCCCGCCGAAGGCGATTGCCGCCACTCATTCTTATGGTTCCCCTGCCGCCGCACCGCCCGTGAAGGCGATTGCCGCCACTCATTCTTATGGCTTCCCTTGCCGCTGCGATCGCCCGTGAAGGCGATTGCCGCCACTCATTCTTATGATCGCCCGTAAGGCGATTGCCGCCACTCATTCTTATGGCCCCCCTGCCGCTGTTAATCGCCCGTAAGGCGATTGCCGCCACTCATTCTTATGGCCTCCCTGCCGCCGTTAATCACCCGTAAGGCGATTTCCGCCACTCATTCTTATGGCCCCCCTGCCGCCGTTAATCACCCATAAGGCGATTGCCGCCACTCATTCTTATGGCCCCCCTGCCGCCGTTAATCGCCCGTAAGGCGATTGCCGCCACTCATTCTTATGGCCCCCCTGCCGCCGTTAATCGCCCGTAAGGCGATTGCCGCCACTCATTCTTATGGCCTCCCTGCCGCCGTAAATCGCCCGTAAGGCGATTGCCGCCACTCATTCTTATGGCCCCCCTGCCGCCGTTAATCGCCCGTAAGGCGATTGCCGCCACTCATTCTTATGGTCCCCCTGCCGCCGTTAATCGCCGGTAAGGCGATTGCCGCCACTCATTCTTATGGCCCCCCTGCCTCCGTTAATCGCCCGTAAGGCGATTGCCGCCACTCATTCTTATGGCCCCCCTGCCGCCGTTAATCGCCCGTAAGGCGTTGCGCCACTCATTCTTATGGCCTCCCTGCCGCCGTTAATCGCCCGTAAGGCGATTGCCGCCACTCATTCTTATGGCCCCCCTACCGCCGTTAATCGCCCGTAAGGCGATTGCCGCCACTTGTTCTTATGGCCCCCGTGCCGCCGTTAATCGCCCGTAAGGCGATTGCCGCCACTCATTCTTATGGCCTCCCTGCCGCCGTTAATCGCCCGTAAGGCGATTGCCGCCACTCACTCTTATGGCCTCCCTGCCGCCGTTAATCGCCCGTAAGGCGATTGCCGCCACTCATTCTTATGGCCTCCCTGCCGCCGTTAATCGCCCGTAAGGCGATTGCCGCCACTCATTCTTATGGCCCCCTGCCGCCGTTAATCGCTCGTAAGGCGATTGCCGCCACTCATTCTTATCGCCTCCCTGCCGCCGTTAATCGCCCGTAAGGCGATTGCCGCCACTCATTCTTATCGCCTCCCTGCCGCCGTTAATCGCCCGTAAGGCGATTGCCGTCACTCATTCTTATGGCCCCCCTGCCGCCGTTAATCGCCCGTAAGGCGATTGCCTCCACTCATTCTTATGGCCTCCCTGCCGCCGTTAATCGCCCGTAAGGCGATTGCCGCCATTCTTATGGCCCCCTGCCGCCCGTTAATCCCGTGGGCGATTGCCGCCACCTCATTCTTATGGCCTCCCCTGCCGCCGTTAATTGCCCGTGAAACGTTGCCGCCACTCATTCTTATGGCCCCCTGCCGCCGTTAATCGCCCATTAAGGCGATTGCCGCCACTCATTGCCCTCCTTGCTCCTGCCGCGTTATTCGCCCGTAAGGCGTTGCCGCCACTCATTCTTATCGGCCCCTGTCTCGCCGTTAATCGCCCATAAGGCGATTGCCGCCACTCATTCTTATGGCCCCCCTGCCGCCATTAATCTCCCGTAAGGCGATTGCCGCCACTCATTCTTATGGCCCTCCTGCCGCCGTTAATCGCCCGTAAGGCGATTGCCGCCACTCATTCTTATGGCCCCCTGCCGCCGTTAATCGCCCGTAAGGCGATTGCCGCCACTCATTCTTATGGCCTCCCTGCCGCCGTTAATCACCCGTGGGCCCGATTGCCACTCATTCTTATATGGCCCCCCTGCCGCCGTTAATCGCCCGGTAAGGCGGTGCCGCCACTTTCATTCTTATGGTCCCCTGCGCCGTTAATAAGCCCGTGAAGCGTTACGCCACTCATTCTTATGGCCACCCTGCCGCCGTTAATCGCCCGTAAGGCGATTGCCGCCACTCATTCTTATGGTTCCCCTGCCGCCGTTAATCGCCCGTAAGGCGATTGCCGCCACTCATTCTTATGGCCTCCCTACCGCCGTTAATCGCCCATAAGGCGATTGCCGCCACTCATTCTTATGGCCCCCCTACCGCCGTTAATCGCCCGTAAGGCGATTGCCGCCACTCATTCTTATCGCCCCCCTGCCGCCGTTAATCGCCCGTAAGGCGATTGCCGCCACTCATTCTTATCGCCCAACTGCCGCCGTTAATCGCCCGTAAGGCGATTGCCTCCACTCATTCTTATGGCCTCCTGCGCGTTAATGCGCCCGTGGGCGATTGCCGCCATTCTTATGGCCCCTGCCGTTAATCGCCCGGTAAGGCGATTGCCGCCACTCATTCTTATCGCCTCCCTGCCGCCGTTAACCGCCCGTAAGGCGATTGCCGCCACTCATTCTTATCGCCTCCCTGCCGCCGTTAATCGCCCATAAGGCGATTGCCGCCACTCATTCTTATGGCCCCCCTGCCGCCGTTAATCGCCCGTAAGGCGATTGCCGCCACTCATTCTTATGGCCTCCCTGCCGCTGTTAATCGCCCGTAAGGCGATTGCCGCCACTCATTCTTATGGCCTCCCTGCCGCCGTTAATCGCCCGTAAGGCGATTGCCGCCACTCATTCTTATGGCCCCCCTGCCGCCGTTAAGCGCCCGTAAGGCGATTGCCGCCACTCATTCTTATGGCCCCCCTGCTGCCGTTAATCGACCGTAAGGCGATTGCCGCCACTCATTCTTATCGCCTCCCTGCCGCCGTTATTCGCCCGTAAGGCGATTGCCGCCACTCATTCTTATCGCCCCCCTGTCGCCGTTAATCGCCGATAAGGCGATTGCCGCCACTCATTCTTATGGCCCCCCTGCCGCCGTTAATCGCCCGTAAGGCGATTGCCGCCACTCATTCTTATGGCCCTCCTGCCGCCGTTAATCGCCCGTAAGGCGATTGCCGCCACTCATTCTTATGGCCCCCCTGCCGCCGTTAATCGCCCGTAAGGCGATTGCCGCCACTCATTCTTATGGCCTCCCTGCCGCCGTTAATCGCCCGTAAGGCGATTGCCGCCACTCATACTTATGGCCCCCCTGCCGCCGTTAATCGCCCGTAAGGCGATTGCATCACCCTATTCTTATGGCCCCTGCCGCCGTTAATCGCCCGTGGGCGATTGCGCCACTCATATCGCCTCCCCGCCGCGTTAATCGCCGTAGCGATTGCCGCCACTCATTCTTCCACTCATTCTGGCCCTGCTGCCGCTAATCGCCCGTGAAGGCGATTGCCGCCACCATTCTTATGGCCCCCTGCCGCCGTTAATCGCCTTCGCAAGGCGATTGCCGCCACTCATTCTTATGGTCCCCTGCCGTGTTAATCGGCCGTGAAGTACATTGCCGCCACTCATTCTATGACCTCCCTGCCGCCAGCACCGCCTGTAAGGCGATTGCCGCCACTCATTCTTATGTCTTCCCCTGCCGCACGCCCGAGGCGACACGCCACTCATTCTTATGTTCCCGCCGCCGCGACCGCCCGTGAAGGGGCGGTTTCCGCCACTCATTCTTATGGTGGTCTCGCCGCCGTTAATGCCCCGCGCATTGCCAGCCTACTCATTCTTTATGGTTCTGCCGCCAGCTGCGACCGCCTGTGAAGGCGATTGCCGCACTCATACTTATGGCTCCCCTGTCAGCCGCAGTCTGTGAAGGCGACAGCCGCCACTCATTCTATGGCCTTCCTGCCGCCGCACTCCGTGAAGGCGATTGCCGCCAATTTTCATTCTTTATGGCCCCGCCGCCGCACTGCCCGTGAAGGGGCGATTGCCGCCACTCATTCTTATGGCCCCTGCCGCCGTTAATCGCCCGTAGCGCATTGCCGCCACCATTCTATCGCCTCCCCGGCCGCCGTTAATCATTCAAAGCGCGACTTTCTCGCTGCCACTAATTTGCATGGCCCCTCTGCTGCTGTTAACGTCTCGTAGCGGCGATTGCCGCCACTCATTCTTATGGCTCCCCTGCCGCCGCTAATCGCCCGTGAAGGCGATTGCCGCCACTCATTCTTATCGCCCCTGCCGGTGTTAATCGCCCGTAAGGCGATCACCGCCACTCATTCTTATCGCCTTTGCCGCCGTTAATCGCCAGTCTGTAGAAGGCGATTGTCAGCCACTCATTCTATGGCCCCCCGCAAGCCGCCGTGTTAATCGCCCGTGAAGGCGATTGCCACCACTCATTCTTATGGCCCCTGCCGCCGCGTTAATCGCCCGTAGCTAGCGATTGCCACCACTCATTCTGCGGCCTTCCCTGCCGCATCACCCGTGAAGGCGTATTGCCGTTTCACTTATTCTATGGCTCCCCTGCGCTTCGCAAGTAATCGCCCGTAGCGCCATTGCCGCCACTCATTTATGGCCCCCTGTCAGCCAGACCGCCCGTATACGACATTTTCACCATTCTATGGCTCCCCTGCCGCCGTTAATCACCCGTGAAGGCGATTGCCGCCACTCATTCCTTATGGCCTCCCCTGCCGCTAATCGCCCGTAAGGCGATTTCGCCGCCACCATTCTTATAGCTCCTCGTCAGCCGCAGACCGCCTTCCGTAGCGGGCGATTGCCGCCACTCATTCTGCGGCCTCTCACGCCAAGTAATCGCCCGTGAAGGCGATTGCCGCCACTCATTCTATGGCCCCCTGCCGCCGTTAATCGCCCGTAAGGCGATTTCATTGCTGCCACTCATTCTTATCGCCTCCCCTTCTGCCGCCGCGACCGCCCGTGAAGGCGCATTGCCGCCACTCATTCTATGGCTCTGCCGCCGTTAATCGCCCGTAGCGATTGCCGCCACTCATTCTTATGGCTTCCCGCCGCCGCAAGTAATCGCCCGTGAAGGCGATTGCCGCCACCATTCTTATGGCCCCCTGCCGCCGTTAATCGCCTCGTAAGGCGATTGCCGCCACTCATTCTTATAGCCCCCCGTCACAAGCAGACCGCCCGTGCGATTGCTCACCATTCTCCGCTTCCCTGCCGCCAAGCACGCCTCGTGAAGGCGATTGCCGCCACCATTCTATGGCCCCTGCTGCTGTTAATCGCCCGTGAAGGCTTATTGCCGCCACCATTCCTATGTGGTTCCCCAGCCGCCGCGTTAATCGCCCGTAGCGCGACATTGCCGCCACTCATTCTTATCGCCCCAGCCGTTAATCGCCCGTGAAGGCTTATTGCTGCCATTCATTCTTATGGCCCCTGCCAAGCATCGGCCGTAAGGCGATTGCCGCCACTCATTCTTATGGTTTCCTGCCGCCAAGTATTCCAAGGCGATTAATGCCTACTCATTCTATGGCCCCCTGCCGCCATTAATCGCCCATAAGGCCATTGCCGCCACTCATTCTATTGCCTCCGTGCCGCCGTTAATCGCCCGTGAAGGGGCGATTGGCGCCACTCATTCTTATGGCCCCCCTGCCACCGTCGTTAATCGCCCGTAGCGCATTGCCGCCACCTCATTCTATGGCCCCTGCCGCCGCAAGTAATCGCCCGTAGTTAGCCATTGCCGCCACCACCCTATGGCCCCCTGCCGCCGTTAATCGTCCGGGTGAAGCGATTGCCGCCACCATTCCATGGCTCCCCTGCCGCCGTTAATCGCCTCGTAAAGGCTTATTGCCGCCACTCATTCTTATGCGGTCCCCATGCCGCCGCCGTTAATCGGCCGTAAAGGGGCGATTGCCGCCACTCATTCTATGGCCTCCCCGTCAGCTGTTAATCGCCCGTAAGGCGATTGCCGCCACTCATTCTTATGGCCCCTGCAGTCGCCGTTAATCGCCCTCGTAGAAGGCGATTCTCGCTTTTCGCCACTCATTCTCCTATGGCCTTTCCCTGCCGCCGTTAATCGCCCGTAGCGATTTCCGCCACTCATTCTTTTGGCCTCCTGCCGCTGCGACCGCCTGTGAAGGCGATTGCCGCCACTCATTACTCCTATGGCCTCCTGCCGCCAAGTAATCGCCCGTGAAGGCGATTTCGCCACCACTCATTCTTATGGCCCCTGCCGCCAAGTAATCGCCTGTAAGGCGATTGCCGCCACTCATTCTTATGGTCACTCTGCCGCCGTTAACGCCTCGGTGAAGGCCATTGCCGCCACCATTCTTATCGCCTCCCTGCCGCCGCACCGCCCGTGGGCAAGGATTGCCGCCACTCATTCTATGGCTTTCCCTGCCGCCGTTAATCGCCCGTGAAGGCGATTGCCGCCACTCATTCTTATGGCCTCCTGCCGCTGTTATTCGTGAAGGCGATTGTCAGCCACTCATTCTATGGCCTCTGCCGCCAGTTAATCGCCCGTAAGGCGATTGCCGCCACCATTCTTATGGCCCCCTGCCGCCGCATCGCCCGTGAAGGCGATTGCCGCCACTCATTCTTTTATCGCTTCCTGCCGCAGTTAATCACCCCGTGAAGGCGATTACCGCCCACTCATTCTTATGGCTCCCTGCCGCCGCGTGTGTGTTAATCGTCTATAAGGCTACTACCGCCACTCATTCTTATGGCCCCCTGCCGCCATTAATCGCCCGTAAGGCGATTGCCGCCACTCATTCTTATCGCCTCCCTGCCGCCGTTAATCGCCCGTAAGGCGATTGGCGCTTACTCATTCTTATGGCCCCTGCCACCGTTAATCGCCCGTGGTAGCGGATTGCCGCCACTCATTCTTATGGCCTCCCCTGCCAAGTAATCACCGTGAAGGCTTACTGTCAGCCACTCATTCTTATGGTTCCCCAGTCACGTTAATCGCCTGTGAAGGCGACATTGCTTACTCATTCTTATGGCCCCCAAGCCGCCGTTAATCGCCCGTGAAGGCATTTCGGGTTTTCTACTCATTCTTATGGGTCCCTTGCCGCGAATCGGCCGTGAAGACAATTGCCCACTCATTCTATGGCTCTGCCGCCGCCGTGTTAATCGCCCGTAAGGCGATTGCCGCCACTCATTCTTATGGTCTCCCCTGCCGCCAGTAATCGCCCG
>NW_024740647.1:0-9136 GCF_018991925.1 Homarus americanus | reverse complement strand
TGTTCAACGGGCTTATGGCGCCGTGAACCTCTAATGGGGACCACCAGTGCCGCTTAGGTGATCAGAGCAACGTTTTACCAAATGTGGCTTCGAAACCCGAGGATCCATATATATTTCATTAGACCATTAAAGCACGCGGACTTCTACATATAATCAACACCTCACCCAACCAGGATTTGAACCCACAATCTTATAATTGTGACCGGGGGACGCTACCTCTGGGCCACCAGGACAATAAAAGCAGTCGTAGACTCTGCTATATTTCACACAAAGCCTGTTCAACGAGCTTATGGCGCAGTGAACCTCTAATGGGGACCACCCATGCCGCTTAGGTGATCAGAGCAACGTTTTACCAAATGCGGCTTCGAAACACGAGGATCCATATATATTTCATTAGCCCAATAAAGCACGCGGACTTCTTCATATAATCAACACCTCACCCCACCAGGATTCGAACCAACGATCTTCTAATTGTGACCGGGGAACGCTACCTCTGGCCCACCAGGACACTAAAAGTATTCCTAGACTTTGCCATATTTCACACAAAGCCTGTTCAACGAGCTTATGGCGCCGTGAACCTCTAATGGGGACCCCCCGTGCCGCTTAGGTGATCAGAGCAACGTTTTACCAAATGTGGCTTCGAAACCCGAGGATCCATATATATTTCATTTGACCATTAAATCACGCGGACTTCTACATATAATCAACACCTCACCCCACCACGATTTGAACCCACGATCTTATAATTGTGACCGGGGAACGCTACCTCTGGGCCACCAGGACAATAAAAGCAGTCCTAGACTCTGCTATATTTCACACAAAGTCTGTTCAACGGGCTTATGGCACCGAGAACCTCTAATGGGGACCACCCGTGCCGCGTAGGTGATCAGAGCAACGTTTTACCAAATGCGGCTTCGAATCACGAGGATCCATATATATTTCATTAGCCCAATAAAGCACGCAGACTTCTACATATAATCAACACCTCACCCCACCAGGATTTGGACCAACAATCTTATAATTGTGACCGGGGGACGCTACCTCTGGGCCACAAGGACAATAAAAGCAGTCCTAGACTCTGCTATATTTCACACAAAGCCTGTTCAACGAGCTTATGGCGCCGTGAACCTCTAATGGCGACCACCCGTGCCGCTTAGGTGATCAGACCAACATTTTACCATATGCGGCCTCGAAACAAGAAGGATCCATATATATTTCATAAGCCCAATAAAGCACGCGGACTTCTACATTTAATCAACACCTCACCCCACCAGGATTTGAACCCACGATCTTATAATTGTGACCGGGGAACGCTACCTCTGGGCCACCAGGACAATAAAAGCAGTCCTAGACTCTGCTACATTTCACACAAAGCCTGTTCAACGAGCTTATGGCGCCGTGAACCTCTAATGGGGACCACCCATGCCACTTAGGTGATCAGAGCAACGTTTTACCATATGCGGCTTCGAAACACGAGGATCTATATATATTTCATTAGCCCAATAAAGCACGCGGACTTCTTCATATAATCAACACCTCACCCCACCAGGATTCGAACCAACGATCTTCTAATTGTGACCGGGGAACGCTACCTCTGGCCCACCAGGACACTAAAAGTATTCCTAGACTTTGCCATATTTCACACAAAGCCTGTTCAACGAGCTTATGGCGCCGTGAACCTCTAATGGGGACCCCTCGTGCCGCTTAGGTGATCAGAGCAACGTTTTACCAAATGTGGCTTCGAAACCCGAGGATCCATATATATTTCATTTGACCATTAAATCACGCGGACTTCTACATATAATCCACACCTCACCCCACCAGGATTTGAACCCACGATCTTTTAATTGTGACCGGGGAACGCTACCTCTGGGCCACCAGGACAATAAAGGCAGTCCTAGACTCTGCTATATTTCACAAAAAGCCTGTTCAACGGGCTTATGGCACCGTGAACCTCTAATGGGGACCACCCGTGCCGCTTAGGTGATCAGAGCAACGTTTTACCAAATGCGGCTTCGAAATACGAGGATTCAAATATATTTCATTAGCCCAATAAAGCAAGCAGACTTCTACATATAATCAACACCTCACCCCACCAGGATTTGAACCCACGATCTTATAATTGTGACCGGGGAATGCTACCTCTGGGCCACTAGGACAATAAAAGCAGTGCTAGACATTACTATATTTCACACAAAGCCTGTTCAACGAGCTTACGGCGCTGTGAACCACTATAGGGGACCACCCGTGCCGCTTAGGTGATCAGAGCAACGTTTAACCAAATGCGGCTTCGAAACCCGAGGATCCATATATATTTCATTAGTCCAATAAAGCACGCAGACTTCTAAATATAATCAAAGCCTCACCCCACCAGGATTTGAAGCCACGATCTTATAATTGTGACCGGGGAACGCTACCTCTGGGCCACCAGGACAATAAAAGCAGTCCTAGACTCTAATATATTTCACACAAAGCCTGTTCAACGACCTTATGGCGCCATGAACCTCTAATGGGGACCACCCGTGCCGCTTAGGTGATCAGAGCAACGTTTTACCAAATCCGGTTTCGAAACACGAGGATCCATATATATTTCATTAGCCCAATAAAGCACGCGGACTTTTACATATAATCAACACCTCACCCTACCAGGATTTGAACCCACGATCTCATAATTGTGACCGGGAAACGCTACCTCTGGGCCACTAGTACAATAAAAGCAGTCCTAGACTCTGCTATATTTCACACAAAGCCTGTTCAACGAGCTTATGGCGCCGTGAACCTCTAATGGGGACCACCCGTGCCACTTAGGTGATCAGAGCAACGTTTTACCGAATGCGGCTTCGAAACACGAGGATCCATATATATTTCATTAGCCCAATATAGCAGGCGGACTTCTACATATAATCAACACCTCACCCCACCAGAATTTGAACCCACGATCTTATAATTGTGACCGGGGGACGCTACCTCTGGGCCACCAGGACATTAAAAGCATTCCTAGACTCTGCTATATTTCACACAAAGCCTGTTCAACTTGCTTATGGCACCGTGAACCTCTAATGGGGACCACCCATGCCGCTTAGGTGATCAGAGCAACGTTTTGCCAAATGCGGCTTCGAAACCCGAGGATCCATATAATTTTCATTAGCCCAATAAAGCACGCAGACTTCTACATATAATCAACACCTCACCCCACCAGGATTTGAACCCACGATCTTATAATTGTGGCCGGGGAATGCTACCTCTGGGACACCAGGACAATAAAAGTAATTCTAGACTCTGCTATATTTCACAAAAAGCCTGTTCAACGAGCTTATGGCGCCGTGAACCTCTAATGGGGACCACCCGTGCTGCTTAGGTGATCAGACCAACGTTTTACCAAATGCGGCTTCGAAACATGAGGATCCATATATATTTCATTAGCCCAATAAAGCACGCGGACTACTTCATATAATCAACACCTCACCCCACCAGGATTCGAACCCACGATCTTCTAATTGTGACCGGGGAACGCTACCTCTGGCCCACCAGGACACTAAAAGCATTCCTAGACTTTGCTATATTTCACACAAAGCATGTTCAACGAGCTTATGGCGCCGTGAACCTCTAATGGGGACCACCCGTGCCGATTAGGTGATCAGAGCAACGTTTTGCCAAATGCGGCTTCGAAACCCGAGGATCCATATAATTTTCATTAGCCCAATAAAGCACGCAGACTTCTACATTTAATCAACACCTCACCCCACCAGGATTTGAACCCTCGATCTTATAATTGTGACCGGGGGACGCTACCTCTGGGCCACCAGGACAATAAAAGCAGTCTTAGACTCTGCTATATTTCACACAAAGCCTGTTCAATGAGTTTATGGCGCCGTGAACCTCTAATGGGGACCACCCGTGCCGCTTAGGTGATCAGAGCAACGTTTTACCAAATGCAGCTTCGAAACACGAGGATCCATATATATTTCATTAGCCCAATAAAGCACGCGGACTACTTCATATAATCAACACCTCACCCCACTAGGATTCGAACCCACGATCTTCTAATTGTGACAGGGAACGCTACCTCTGGGCCACCAGGACACTAAAAGCATTCCTAGACTCTGCTATATTTCACACAAAGCCTGTTCAACGAGCTTATGGCGCCGTGAACCTCTAATGGAGACCACCCGTGCTGCTTAGGTGATCAGAGCAACGTTTTACCAAATGCAGCTTCGAAACACGAGGATCCATATATATTTCATTAGCCCAATAAAGCACGCGGACTACTTCATATAATCAACACCTCACCCCACTAGGATTCGAACCCACGATCTTCTAATTGTGACGTGGAACGCTACTTCTGGGCCACCAGGACACTAAAAGCATTCCTAGACTCTGCTATATTTCACACAAAGCCTGTTCAACGAGCTTATGGCGCCGTGAACCTCTAATGGGGACCACCCGTGCCGCTTAGGTGATCAGAGCAACATTTTACCAAATGCGGCTTCGAAACCCGAGGATCCATGTATATTTCATAAGCCCAATAAAGCACGCGGACTTCAACATTTAATCAACACCTCACCCCACCAGGATTTGAACCCACGATCTTATAATTGTGACCGGGGAATGCTACCTTTGGGCCACCAGGACAATAAAAGCAGTCCTAGACTCTGCTATATTTCACACAAAGCCTGTTCAACGAGCTTATGGCGCAGTGAACCTCTAATGGGGACCACGAGTGTCGCTTAGGTGATCAGACCAACATTTTACCAAATGCGGCTTCGAAACAAGAAGGATCCATATATATTTTATTATCCCAATAAAGCACGCGGACTTCTACATTTAATCAACACCTCACCCCACCAGGATTTGAACCCACGATCTTATAATTGGGACCGGGAAACGCTACCTCTGGGCCACTAGGACAATAAAAGCAGTCCTAGACTCTGCTATATTTCACACAAAGCCTGTTCAACGAGCTTATGGCGCCGTGAACCTCTAATGGGGACCACCCGTGCCACTTAGGTGATCAGAGCAACGTTTTACCGAATGCGGCTTCGAAACACGAGGATCCAGATATATTTCATTAGCCCAATATAGCACGCGGACTTCTACATATAATCAACACCTCACCCCACCAGGATTTGAACCCACGATCTTATAATTGTGACCGGGGGACGCTACCTCTGGGCCACCAGGACAATAAAAGCATTCCTAGACTCTGCTATATTTCACACAAAGCCTGTTCAACTTGCTTATGGCACCGTGAACCTCTAATGGGGACCACCCATGCCGCTTAGGTGATGATAGCAACGTTTTACCAAATCCGGCTTCGAAACAAGGACGATCCATAAATATTTCATTAGCCCAATAAATCACTCGGACTTCTACATATAATCAACACCTCACCCTACCAGGATTCAAACTCACGATCTTATAATTGTGACCGGGGTATGCTACCTCTGGGCCACCAGGACAATAAAAGCAGTCCTAGACTCTACTATATTTCACACAAAGTTTGTTCAACGACCTTATGGCGCCATGAACCTCTAATGGGACCACCCGTGCTCGCTAGTGTGACTGGAAAAATGTTTTACCAAATGCGTCAAAACACGCAGAGGATCCATATATATTTCTATTAGCCCAATAAAGCACGCCGGATCTCTTCATATAATCAACACCTCACCCCACCAGGATTCGAACCTTACTTTACCTTTCAATTCAGACCGGGGAAATGCCACTTCTGGGGCCGCAATTTCCAGTATCACTAAAAGCATTCCTAGACTCTGCTATATTTCACACAAAGCCTGTTCAACGAGCTTATGGCGCTGTGAACCTCTAATGGGAACCACCCATGCCGCTTTTGTGATCAGAGCAACGTTTTACCAAATGCGGCTTTGAAACACGAGGATCCATATATATTTCATTAGCCCAATAAAGCATGCGGACTTCTTCATATAATCAACACCTCACCCCACCAGGATTCGAACCCACGATCTTCTAATTGTGACCGGGGAACGCTACCTCTGGCCCACCAGGACATTGAAAGCATTCCTAGACTCTGCTATATTTCACACAAAGCCTGTTCAACGAGCTTATGACGCCGTGAACATCTAATGGGGACCCCCCGTGCCGCTTAGGTGATCAGAGCAACGTTTTACCAAATGTGGCTTAGAAACCCGTGGATCCATATATATTTCATTAGACCATTAAAGCACGCGGACTTCTACATATAATCAACACCTCACCCCACCAGGATTTGAACCCACAATATTATAATTGTGACTGGGGGACGCTACCTCTGGGCCACCAGGACAATAAAAGCAGTGCTAGACTCTACTATATTTAACACAAAGCCTGTTCAACGAGCTTATGGCGCTGTGAACCACTATAGGGGACCACCCGTGCCGCTTAGGTGATCAGAGCAACGTTTAACCAAATGCGGCTTCGAAACCCGAGGATCCATATATATTTCATTAGTCCAATAAAGCACGCAGACTTCTACATATAATCAAAGCCTCACCCCACCAGGATTTGAAGCCACGATCTTATAATTGTGACCGGGGAACGCTACCTCTGGGCCACCAGGACAATAAAAGCAGTCCTAGACCCTACTATATTTCACACAAAGCCTGTTCAACGACCTTATGGCGCCATGAACCTCTAATGGGGACCACCCGTGCCGCTTAGGTGATCAGAGCAACGTTTTACCAAATCCGGTTTCGAAACACGAGGATCCATATATATTTCATTAGCCCAATAAAGCACGCGGACTTTTACATATAATCAACACCTCAACCTACCAGGATTTGAACCCACGATCTTATAATTGTGACCGGGAAACGCTACCTCTGGGCCACTAGGACAATAAAAGCAGTCCTAGACTCTGCTATATTTCACACAAAGCTTGTTCAACGAGCTTATGGCGCCGTGAAACTCTAATGGCGACCACGAGTGCCGCTTAGGTGATCAGACCAACATTTTACCAAATGAGGCTTCGAAACAAGAAGGATCCATATATATTTTATTATCCCAATAAAGCACGCGGACTTCTACATTTAATCAACACCTCACCCCACCAGGATTTAAACCCACGATCTTATAATTGTGACCGGGGGACGCTACCTCTGGGCCACCAGGACAGTAAAAGCATTCCTAGACTCTGCTATATTTCACACAAAGCCTGTTCAACTTGCTTATGGCACCGTGAACCTCTAATGGGGACCACCCGTGCCGCTTAGGTGATCAGAGCAACGTTTTACCAAATCCGTCTTCGAAACAAGGAGGATCCATATATATTTCATTAGCCCAATAAAGCACGCTTACTTCTACATATAATTAACACCTCACCCCACCAGGATTTGAACCCACGATCTTATAATTGTGACCGGGGAATGCTACCTCTGGGCAACTAGGACAATAAAAGCAGTGCTAGACTCTACTATATTGCACACAAAGCCTGTTCAACGAGCTTACGGCACTGTGAACCACTATAGGGGACCACCCGTGCCGCTTAGGTGATCAGAGCAACGTTTAACCAAATGCGGCTTCGAAACCCGAGGATCCATATATATTTCATTAGTCCAATAAAGCACGCAGACGTCTACATATAATCAAAGCCTCACCCCACCAGGATTTGAAGCCACGATCTTATAATTGTGACCGGGGAACGCTACCTCTGGGCCACCAGGACAATAAAAGTAGTCCTAGACTCTACTATATTTCACACAAAGCCTGGTCAACGACCTTATGGCGCCATGAACCTCTAATGGGGACCACCCGTGTCACAGAGGTGATCAGGAGCAACGTTTACCAAATCCGGTTTCGAAACACGAGATCCATATATATTTCATTAGCCCAATAAAGTACGACTTTACATATATAATCAACACCTCACCCTACCAGTGATTTGAACCCACGATCTTATATAATTGTGACTGGGAACGCTACTCTCTGGGCCACTAGACAATAAAAGCAGTCCCAGACTCTGCTATATTTTGCCACAAAGCCTGTTCAATTTGTTTACAAGTGCCGTGAACTCTAATGGGGACCAATTCGCGCTACTAGGGTGATCAGAGCAACGTTTACTGAATGTGCTTCGAAACACGAGGATCCATATATATTTCATTAGCCCAATATAGCAGGTGGACTTCTACATATAATCAACACCTCACCCCACCAGGATTTGAACCCACGATCTTATAATTGTGACCGGGGGACGCTACCTCTGGGCCACCAGGACAATAAAAGCATTCCTAGACTCTGCTATATTTCACACAAAGCCTGTTCAACTTGCTTATGGCATCGTGAACCTCTAATGGGGACCACCCATGCCGCTTAAGTGATCAGAGCAACGTTTTACCAAATCCGCCTGAAACAAGGAGGATCCATAAATATTTCATTAGCCCAATAAAGCACGCTGGACTTTACATAATCAACACCTCACCCTACCAGGATTCAAACCCACGATCTTATAATTGTGACCGGGGTATGCTACCTCTGGGCCACCAGGACAATAAAAGCAGTCCTAAACTCTACTATATTTCACACAAAGCCTGTTCAACGACCTTATGGCGCCATGAACCTCTAATGGGGACCACCCGTGCCACTTAGGTGATCAGGGCAACTTTTTACCAAATCTGGCTTCGAAACACAAGGATCTATATATATTTCATTAGCCCAATAAAGCACGAGGACTTCTACATATAACCAACACCTCACCCCACCAGGATTTGAACCCACGATCTTATAATTGTGACCGGGGAACGCTACCTCTGGGCCACTCGGACAATAAAAGCAGTCCTAGACTCTGCTATATTGCACACAAAGCCTGTTCAACGAGCTTATGGCGCCGTGAACCTCTAATGGGGACCACCCGTGCTGCTTAGGTGATGAGACCAACATTTTACCAAATGCGGCTTCGAAACAAGAAGGATCCATATATATTTCATTAGCCCAATAAAGCACGCGGACTTCAACACCTCACCCCACCAGGATTTGAACCCACGATCTTATAATTGTGACCGGGGAACGCTACCTCTGGGCCACCAGGACAATAAAAGCATTCCTAGACTCTGCTATATTTCACACAAAGCATGTTCAACGAGCTTATGGCGCCGTGAACCTCTATCAGACACCACCTGCCGCTTAGGTG
>NW_024740646.1:0-10875 GCF_018991925.1 Homarus americanus | reverse complement strand
CAGGGGATAAAAACGAGAACCAGAACGAGTAGAGCCTGTGTTATGGCCACACTCCCCACACACACTATTACAAGCAGCTCAATATCCACTAAGATTTGACGCGTATTAACACATAACTTGACCTCATTCAAGGCCTCAGCAAGTTATAGATCTACTCAATGTTTCAAGAGATCCGTAAGCAAAAACAAGAAAAACAAATGACTATCGAAACACATTATATTTCCTGACACCAAAAAGACACAAATATCGACCAAACTCAGTACAATTTTTGAATTTGTTCCTCATAAATGTAAGATGACTTTCACAGTATAAAAACAAACAAGGAATGTATATACAAAGTTGATATTCTCAAAGGTTCCCAAGTTATCCTTATTCCGTAACTGGATATGATAGAATGCATCAAAGTAAATAGATGACCTAAGTGGCGGTACAAACTTAAGACAGCCAACATGACCTGTAAATTGTACTCGGACTACCGTTGTGGAAAATCATAACGAGCCAAATTTGTTGTTCCGGACCCAGGTAATATGAGACTGTTAAGCTCCATGTTGCCGCTGTAGTCACGGGAGGAAACTTTTCAGCTGAATGTGGACACAAGTCGACGCCGCAATACCTACAATAATTCCCATTTTATTCGTAGACGCGAACTAAAAATATTGCATCGGTTTTTGTTTCCGACTACAAATGTCACCATTACACTATACTTACACATTTCAGGAAAGAAAAATCCCCGGCAAGTACATAAAAGACTTTACAAGAATAATTTCCACATCATCTTTTGAGCGAAAATCCTTTGAAATAGATAACAAATATTATGGTAATAATATTATCACATGTTCATTTATGATTGTTTATGTTGCAAATGTTTTTAAATGTTTCAACGTAAAATGTGTTTATCTTTCCTGTTTATTTCAAACTTGTTTACGTTTCCAGACTTGCCTCTGGGTCCATTTCTGAAATAAATATTCCCTCCAAGTTGGAACCAACAAAACGCGCAACACACACACACTCACAGTTTAACTTGCTACATCAGGCGTTGAGTCACAGTGTGTGCAATTGTGTTGAATTTAATGATCCGAATAAGCCTTCTCCCATCGCAGCCCTGACGGAGCACACCATTACGGCCAAGTTGTGCAACAAACAGACGAATCTCACGTGCCTTTTACTACTGCACTACGACTACCGACACGACCACCGACACTACAACCACAAGCACGACCACCACCGGCACCACGACCACCACCGGCACCACGACCACCACCGACAACACGACCACCACCGACACCAATACCACCGACACGACCAACTCCATGACCATAACAGACACCACGACCACTGACACTTTGACAACCAACCAGTTCCATTCCCAGTAATCACAACACTACCATCCGTACTACAACACCATTTCGACTACCACTACCTACAACAACAACAACCATCACCTCCTATTAACTCTAACCACCACAACTACTAACCACAACCTGACAACAATTTGCCAGACTAATAAAAAAAAATCACTAACCTCAACCCTAAAAACCAATAACCATAAACCACTAATGACAAATAACTGACTAATAACCATAAACCTGACAAACACTTACCACAATCACTAACCACAAATAACAAACTAACCGCTTCCTCGACAAACCACTACCACAAACAACACCCCCTACTAACCACAACCTTAACAACCACAACCACTTCCAACCAGCACTAACCACTACCACCGATGCACGACTCCCCCAGTGTTAAGACGTGTGCATCTGCTGTCAGCGCCAACTTGGGAGGCTGTGTGTGCTATCTTACCTGCATTATGGACACTGGAGCGTAAACTGCATGTTTCACGGGGGTTGAGTGAGAGCCCCGCATATTGTATTGTCACGTGTGAAATACTGCCACCTAATATTTCTGGTGCGGTTGAGGGCAATGTGTGTGTGTGTGTGTCAACACACACAACACATACCTTCACTCATTTACTCACTCTTACTCATTTTCACACTTTCTCTCACTCACACTCATCCTCACTGTCTTTCTCCATCCCTCCCCTCTCTCTCTGTCTACTTCGTTATTACTGTTCTCTCTTCTCTTTCCCCTTCTCACCCCCTTTCCCCCTTTTACCTCTCTTCCTCCCACCTTCTCTCTCTCTCCCTCCCGCCCTCCCTCCCTCCCTCCCTCGATCCCACCCTCTGTCTTTCTCTTAGGTGGAGCGAGAGAGAGAGAGAGAGAGAGAGAGAGACGGAAGCTTGGTGATATAATAATAAATGAGGCAAAAAAGCATTTGTAAACATAAGGATGATATTTTTGGGTTAATACTCGACAAAAATCGCCAAAAGTTCAATCACTGTAACTCTCCTGTTGAAGTATGTCTGTTGAGACAATTTATTGGTCAACTAAATAAACGAGAAAATGTGAGAGCCAATACCGTGTTACTGAATATCTGGGGTGGTGGCAGTTGGGGGTGGTGGTAGTTGGGGGGTGGTGGTAGTTAGAGAATTGGTGGCAGTTGAAATTGGTGGCAGTTGAGTGGTAGTGAATTGAGGTGGTGGCAGTTGAAGTGGTGGCGGTTGGGGTAATTAATGGTTGAAGGTGAGTGGTGGATGGGGGTGGTACAGTAGTTAAGAGATGATGGTAGTTAAGGGGTAGTAGTGAATTGAAATTGATGTGGTTAGCAGGGGTGATGGTAGTTGAGTGGTATTGGTTAGAGTGGTGGCTTGATTGAAATTGAGCGATTAAAGTGGTGGTGGATGAGGTGGTGTGGATGAGGTAGTGGTAGTTGAAATTAATTGGCAGTTGAGGGGTAGTGGCAGTTAAGAATTGATAGTAGTTAGAGAGGTGGTAGTTGGGGGGGTTGTTGGTAGTTAAGGGTGGTGGTGGTGGGAGTAGTTTTGGTGTGTAGAGGAAGCGGCTTGGCAACACCTATCACAATAAAACAAAAGCAATAGCGATCATGAACTTAAAAATCTCATTAAAATAATAACGTCAATATCAATTTCATGCGATTCAACAAGTAAGAACGAGGAACATCTACAGTACACAAATAACTGAAAAGATGTATATATAAATACTGTACGATGAGGAAGACGTCACAGATAATGTATTTAAAACAAAGACAATCACATAGTACAGCGTTCACCTCTACCAGTGGAAAACTTGGTGGAAAAGAAATAGGAAACTGACGAAGTAAATTTGAAAAAAAAATGACGAAATGAATTTGGAAGCTCACGAAGTAAACTAGGAAAATGATAAATGCTCATGTCAACACTCGCTTCACTTGTCACATAAAACAACGTGTCAACAGACTATTATAATACGTAGTCTGTTTGTTGACACGTTGTTTGTCACATTGAATTGTCACATAATTATGTGACAATTCCAAACCTAACCTAACCCATTATTATTTCGTACTGTCTCCGAGTTGATGTTAGTGAAGGTGTTGGTGGGAGTGAGGAAGGATGGTGGTGGTGGTGAAGGTGTTGGTGGCAGTGAGGGAGGATGATGGTGGTGGTGAAGGTGTTAGTGGCAGTGAGGGAGGATGATGGTGGTGGTGAAGGTGTTGGTGGCAGTGAGGGAGGATGATGGTGGTGGTGAAGGTGTTGGTGGCAGTGAGGGAGGATGATGGTGGTGGTGGTGAAGGTGTTGGTGGGAGTGAGGAAGGATGGTGATGATGGTGTTGGTATTGTTGGCAGTGAGGGAGGATGGTGGTGGTGAGGTGGTGTCGGTTGTAAGGAGGAAAGGAAAAAGGTGAGGTGGTGGTGATGAAAGGTGGGAGCTGGAGGAGTTTACAGGAGGTACACACAAATATATATAATAATGAAAGCAAGAAACACGTCTACAAAATAATAGAAAAACATTCACAGTATACGAACGTTCTATGGGGAGGGAGGGAGGGGGAGGGAGGGAGGGAGGGGGGAGGGAGGGAGGTGGAGGAGGGAGGGACCACACAACTCCCCCTTCCCCCTTCAGAGATTCAACATGAAGAAAATCCTCCCGTTAGTGTTGAAATAATAGAAGGAAATTATTCAACCTTTCAAAGTGTAGTTTACTTTCCTACTCAAGCACGTGTACGTCTGTGTGTGTGTGTGTGTGTGTGTGTGTGTGTGTGTGGACTCGTCATGCTTGACCTTCCTCTCATTAGGCTTCAATTCTTATTAGCAACACTTCAAAATTCATAAAATCAATCATGTTTTATATGTTTACTGCATTATGGAGCTTTGTTGGGGATACCATAAGAAAATTAGTTTCATGTATACCGATCATTACCAAGCATCACCTATCAGTTCTCTGCAACGGTTTACCGAATATTATACAGTATGTTTTACTGTAATGTTTACGTACAGTAAGCCCTCACGACCAAACACTTAAATGTTTGCATCTGTGAGTGCAAATTTGTCCGTGGTGAGTCTTGAACGTATAATTGCACAATATTCTTCTTCAATTGGTCTAATCGTCTCAGACACTGACATCGGACAGAAGAACACCAGAATAACCGGACGGGAAACTAAATACCATCTTTGTATGGAAACAAATAAAGCATTAACAATAATTACCAACTACATCCCTCTCGACATAATCTTTTTTTAATATGACAACTTACACTGATCCAACAGTGACGAGTCTAAAATACCACATAATTTACATAAATAAATCATGGTAATGATGACCTTGTCAGCTTCTGAAATAGTCGAGAAGTTCACCAACCTATGTTGAGAAGTAATGTTGAAGAGTAAATACATGCAGCATAATCTCTGGTGAGGACCACAGCGACAACACCTGTTTGTAAAGGGACTTCAGGACGTTAACTCCCAAGAGGAATCTCACGGCTTTCACCTTAACACGGAGCAAAGGTCTCGTGCTTACATTAAGACATTTTTTTTTATGTTCTCATAAAAAATTTAGTGGATAAGCTCCAACATTAACCTTACGGCTTACGTCCACAGGAACTCTCAAAATAAACATTTCCAGCTCTCAAGGGTCTTAAAGCCTGTGTGCACTCGTAAGCCTGATGTCTCACGCTCTCTCAAGACCCCGTCCCTAAATTTTCACAATTTTAACTTTATGGTCTTGACTCCCTTAATAACGTCACATGTACAATAATGTGAACGAGACGAAATAGGCTGTAAGGAATATTCAATCCCATGTTACTGAAGGAATCTGATGAAACACGACATTTCATCACGTCTTAGACCACTAAAGTATCTTAATGCCTTCTTAATGCCTTCACTCAACGACACAAACTACTCATGAACCTCAGCCAATCTACTGTATATCCCTTAACAACACTCGGCACACTCCACCTCTATATTACCTCACCAAAGGCATTCACAGGAGAGGAACATCACTGAGAAGGAGGAGCGTCAGGAAATAAGCGAAGATTTGGGCGTAGATTATATTATGCTTTATATTCTTGGTATGAAATTATGTATGAGAGTGTTGATGTGTACGTAATACAGAAATTTCCATTCTTCACTGCTTGCTCAATGGTCGTATGTTCAATAGGACTTAATTCATCACCTCACGGTCAGCACAGGCACTTTAATAACTCCCTAAAACAAATTCCTGTGTACGAGTATGAACTTGGGACCATTAGTGAACGTGAAAAACATTATTAGTTTACAAAACTCGCTGTCACCGAAATGTTACTACAGGGTGTTGAGTGGGAGAGAATGTTATACAATAACTATCATAGAATTTTGTAAGCTGATATATTTTTCGTCTTTATACAGAACTATTTATACATAAAAAATGGAATAACATTGATGTAAGTGGCCTCAAAGGTTATATTTTTTTCAAGAAATTAAATAATGTTATTTTAATATACAGTACGTAGACGCGTTAACTGGTTCTTCGATTGAAAAATTATATATATATATATATATATATATATATATATATATATGTCACCAATAATTATTAAGGCATAAAATGACAGTGGGTTTGGATTAGTTTAATAATCGAGATACTGAAGGTAGGTGCTAGCTTGCCAAGCAACAGGTGTCACCATGCATCACGTGACAACAACTGAGGACTCCTACTAAAACTTGAACTGATGCTAATACTGTAATTATTAATACTTCAGGTCGTTTGAAGATTAGCCCCAACTTATCTCATCATAAAATAAACCACCCTAACCTAACCTAAACCCCTCCCAGGCAGAGTTAGGGTGCTAATCACCTGGTGAAACAGGCTGCTGGTTGGAGGAGGGGCTAATCTTCACCTGACCCAATACTTCTGCTAAACACCACCAAAATGTCTCGGGTTATTACACTGCACCATCACTGATTACCGAAAAAGTTATATTAATAATTTAATATGAATACAAGTTATGATAGAAATTCCGTTTACCAGTTACATAATATACAGAAACATAAGAAATGTTCAAGTTACACTCTGGAATTAACCTCATTCTCTGTAAGGTTCAAAGTACCGTTTGTGTACACTGATCACCTCCACTACTGTTATACTCAGGACGAACAATAGGTTAACTAATCAATCATCAAACCTAACCTACCGCTAACCAAACCTAACCTACCGCTAACCAAACCTAACCTACCGCTAACCAAACCTAACCTACCGCTAACCAAACCTAACCTACCGCTAACCAAACCTAACCTACCACTAACCAAACCTAACCTACCGCTAACCAAACCTAACCTACCGGAAACCGAACCCCCATATTAGGTTTTGTGTGTTGCTCTCACTATTCACAAATGTAATGACGCAAGACGTTTAATAATGTTTAAGTGAAGTGTGAATTAGTCATGCTTTTGAGAGAGAGAGAGAGAGAGAGCTTAGTTCCACAAGTTTCCATGTCTGTTGTCGGGCGGAGTTCTCTCTAACATTTAATATACCCACAGAAGAGTACAGTATTGTTAGATGCTGGCCATGGGAAATCCGGTGTTATATTCACATAAATTTGACCATAGGTTTCCAATTGTCCCGAATGGCTTGGGTCACGCCCATTACACTGTAACTGTACATTGTAACACATGTCTATGGTAGCAATGGTCTCCATTAGCTTGACGTAAACTATAACAGATATGTATGTGTGTATGTGTGTGTGTGTGTGTGTATGTATGTATAACAATAATAATAATAATAATAATTAACGGTTTATTGAAAAAAAATTGCAGCCCGAAGGCTGAAAACATACATTAGACAAAAATGACTTATTACATACAAAGACATGGTGTAGGTGGGTCATTTAACAAAAGCTTTCATTATCAAAAGGAGAAGGAACAGGCCAACCGGCCTATTGCAGACTTCTTATTTTCTTTTCTTATGTTCTTATTCTGCAGCCGAATCAACTAGGGGCGTACACCCCAGTGACCCACTATCACTACAGGATTCGAACCGCTGACCTGTGAGTCAATAGGTGATTGATGCATCCACTCAAATATCTCGGCCAGTGTAATATCAGCCAACTCGTGAAGGCGGGGTTTTTTTTTTTAGGGCAATATCTATCATAAAGTCGATACAGAATATAGCCATTTGTCACATTTTTTACCCTGTAGTCGTGGTGCAATATCATACGAAAAAATGAAACAGTGAAAAAGTAATTAAACACGTGCACGATATATAACATATTGGCGACATTTTTCGCTTAGTAAGACTGGCGTTTTGATGTCCTGTGCATACTGTATATGAGCAAAATCAATGTTATCATGGTTATTTCAAACACACCAGAGACAAAGGTTATATCTATGGTTATGGTAAATACTCTGTTATTATTAGTGTAGATATTCAATTAGGTGTTTACTGAAAAGAAAAATACCCCAGAAGGAGAAAAAAAATCCCACCACCGTTTTCTTGGATAAATAAATAGTTGTTTTTCATAACTCTGCCCTTCAACAACTAATGTCTTTAAGCACATAACTAAATCCGTTCCGATACTCCTAACAATTCCTTTAGTTTACATCTCTATTCTGAGGAGTAGGACATAATTTAAACTCAATAACAGCAACACGTAACTAAAATTCATTCAATTATTTTTTTTCCTATTTTTTACACATTATAAGAATTTAATAATGTATTCGGGAGTTCACTTTTTTCTACTGTTATTTTTATTTTTTTTTACGATAACAAACAACGAAAAAAAATCGTATATTAGACTCGCTGCGATTTACAAGGGCGCTAAGAGTCAACAAATCCTTAAACCGGTAGTTGTGATATAACCCTAAATTATGAAAATACGTATAATCCTACCATTACTTATGAAAGGTGTTACAGTAGCCTTAAGCTTCATAACGTCTACACAAATGGTCCAAGCACGAAACGAAATTTACCGAGTCTTTTCTTTGCGTCATGTTTGGCTATAGAAGCAGTTCCAACTTGACAGATTGGAATTAACTAATTTCCTTTATTTTCAGTATTTTATATCGATCATGATATAAGTGTACGGGGTCTCTCTGCTGAATAATAGTCAAGAGTTACCTAAATAAAATATTGATATTTCATTTTTGAAGAATACAAGAATCATTTCTTGGTCATTTTTGACCAGAATCTCAAGACTATACATAGGCCATTTCAGGCCTTTTTAAGTACATAATCATTAATGAAGAAATCGATACATACTATATATAATAATACATATCTATATATATCTAGGCTTATGCTTCTATAAAGATGTCAGAGAATAATTAAACATTTTAAAAAACAAAAGAATTCCCGTTGACAGACAAAGTACATAAAGCAATCTTGATAATGGGTCGTGGTATTATAGTATATCCTATAGTTTGTGATATAACTACAATACTGACCTACAATACATGACGTATGTGAGAGATATCGTAAAGTGATGTCCCAAAGTTCCTGATTGTACTATAATTAATGATGATATGTTGGTTTTATACGACGAGAATGAACAAGAAGAAAGTATGATGTATCGTAATTTTATATCCATTATTTCGTGATAAAACTACAATATGTTCAACAATATGATCACATGAACACAGTAAGTCGTTTGTGTCAGGGGTTACCATTAGTAAACTAAATTTCAAGTTTGATTTCGAGAAAGAGAGTCGTGAATCGAGACACTTGAAGCTGTTAGGTTCGGTTAGGATAGGTTAAAGAATATTCTGGTTAGGTGTATGTGTATCCTGATTAGATTAAGTTTATTGATATCCTGATTAGGTTAAAAGTTTATGGACATTTTGGTTAGATTAGGTTAGCTTAATTGATACCTTGGTTAGGTCAGGTTAGATTAATGTTAGGTTAGGTTAATGGATATCTAGATTTCTTAAGGTTTTGAGAAAGGAAGAACTGAAATTTGATTATAGATGAAACATCAAAAGAAAAAGCGGAAACCTACTGTACTTTTAGGATTAGGAAAAGAAATTAAGTCAAACTGGAAATCTTATGTAGAAATGGATACTGCAGCTCACACTAACTACAGCGAGCACAACAGGTGCAGTGTGGGAGGAGAGCTAGTAAGGATAAAACCCAGTATAGGACAAGACTTAGAGACGAAGGATGTGTTTCGATAATGAGAAAAATAATGTGAATTCAAGTAGACAATACATATATTTTAATGTTAATAAGTACAAGAGGCATAGATTTATATTAGGCAAGGATAAAAAAATAAGAGGTAAAGAACTGAGAGAGACAGACGATAACACGAAACAAAAGAGATACAATGTCTTAGAACTCTCGAGTCTACCTCAACAAACACGGACATGCAACAACTGAGAAATTATTAAATTAGCTAGGAAACAGTCGTTAAGACATCATTAGACATGAGAGAAGTATTAACCATCTTCCTACCATTATTGTTTACCATTCCTTCTCCCCGACTCTCTAACACTGACTAGAAGAATGACGAAAAGGAAAAAGATTTTGTTGAAGAAAACCCGCGGTAAAATTACATTTATATTCAATGTTCTACAATACACGTATTTTGTATCTTCCTCACACACGGACCGTAGTTACAGCCACTAAAATATAGCCATAAAATCTTTGTTAACAAGATTTCCGGTTATTCCCGCCACGGGACTAACGGCGGCGGGGGAGATTTGGACTGTGATACCTAGAGTAAAATCAGGGCCATGTTAAGACCGGGTCGCCAGTTAGGGCCGATAAAGACTTATCAGATACTTTTACGGTCTTCCTTTGCCGATTGTTTATGTCAGTGAGGCTAACGTCAGCATCAACGTTGTTCCAGCGGTGTTGTTGTAGACATTCCATGCCAGTACGTGACGTAATGTTATTATTTACACTAGTTGTCTGTCTGTGTGGTGTTCATCCAGAAGTTGTGTATATTGAGGGCATACACAGACGTATGTTGGGGACATACATACATACACACATACATACATACATACATACACACCAAATCATACCATACCATACATACACACACACACACACCATACCATACCATACATAGGACTGTCTCATTTCATGCCACGACAACAAAGATGAGCGTCGGTGAAGCTTTACGTTCAGCCTATACTCCAGTTCCTCCTACTCACAACTACTACAACTACAACTACTACTACAACTACAACAACTACTGCTACTACTATTATCACTACTACTACTTATTTTTAAACGTGGCCTCCAGCCTCCCCCAATAGCCACACCTTCGCCGCCATTTTATTACCTTAAAATTAAATATCCTAATAAATAAGTAGCTATGCTAGCTGTGTTGAGTTAGTTGAGCCACAAATCTATGCGGCATTCAGTGACTGTAGCCTCATAGTCAATATCTGCAACTGTTGTCGGCTTTGGGGCCGATGCTCTCGTTCCCCTGAGGCAGAGCAAAGTCGACCTAAAGAGAGAGAAGGACAGTCGACATCTCAGCCATGCTGCAACATAACTTCTGGGCTGCTGCTTCTGTTCGGATAGCACCTCCGCGAGTCTGGCGTAGAAGCATCTTGC
>NW_024740645.1:0-30202 GCF_018991925.1 Homarus americanus | reverse complement strand
TAAATGGCATTAAACTAACTTCAAATGGCGTTAAACTAACTTCAAAAGGCGGTAAACTAAGTTTAAATGGTATTAAACTAACTTCAAATCGCGTTAAACTAACTTTTAATGGCGTTAAACTAACTGCAAATGACGTTAAACTAACTTCAAATGGCGTTAAACTAACTTGAAATGATGTATAACTAACTTTAAATGGCGTTAAACTAACTTTAAATGGCATTAAACTAACTTCAAATGGTGTTAAACTAACTTCAAATGGCGTTAAACTAACTTGAAATGATGTATAACTAACTTTAAATGGCGTTAAACTAACTTTAAATGGCATTAAACTAACTTCAAATGGTGTTAAACTAACTTCAAAAGGTGTTCAACTAACTTTAAATGGCATTAAACTAACTTGAAGTGGCGTTAAACTAACTGTAAATGGCGTTAAACGTGCTTGAAATGGCAGTAAACGTTCTTCAAATGGCGTTAAAATAACTTCAAATGGCGTTAAACTAACTTCAAATGGTGTTAAACTAACTTCAAAAGGCGTTAAACTAACTTTAAATGGCATTAAACTAACTTCATATGGAATTAAACTAACTTCAAAAGGCGTTATACTAAGTTTAAATGGTATTAAACTGACTTCAAATCGCGCTAAACTAACTTTTAATGGCGTTAAACTAACTGCAAATGACGTTAAACTAACTTCAAATGGCGTTAAACTAACTTGAAATGACATATAACTAACTTTAAATGGCGTTAAACTAACTTTAAATGGCATTAAACTAACTTCAAATGGTGTTAAACTAACTTCAAAAGGTGTTAAACTAAATTTAAATGGCATTAAATTAACTTGAAGTGGCGTTAAACTAACTGTAAATGGCGTTAAACGTGCTTGAAATGGCAGTAAACGTTCTTCAAATGGCGTTAAAATAACTTCAAATGGCGTTAAACTGACTTTAAATTGCATAAACAAACTTCAAATAGCGTGAAACACACGTTAAATAGCATTAAATGCGTCTCAAATTTCGTTAAACTAACTTCAAATGGCATTAAACTAACTTCAAATGGTGTTAAGCTAACTTTAAATGGCGTTAAACTAACTGCAAATGACGTTAAACTAACTTCAAATGTCGTTAAACTAACTACAAATGGCATTAAACTAACTTCAAAAGGCGTTAAACTAACTTCAAATGACGTTAAACTAACTTCAAATGGCGTCTAACTTACTTCAAATGGCATTAAACTAACTTCAGATGGCATTAAATTAACTTGAAATAACGTAAAACTAACTTTAAATGGCGTTAGACTAACTTTAAATTGCATTAAACTAACTTCAAATGGCGTGAAACTAACTTTAAATGCCTTTAAATGTGCTTTATATGGAGTAAAAATAACTTAAAATGGCGTTAAACTAACTTCAAATGGCGCTAAACTAACATTAAATGGCGTAAAACAAACTTTAAATGAAGTGAAACTAAATTTAAATGGCGTTAAACGTGCTTCAAATTGCAGTAAACGTTCTTCAAATGACGTTAAACTAACTTCATATGGCGTTAAACTAACTTTAAATAGCTTTCAACTAACATTAAATTGTGTTCAACTAACTTTAAATGGCATTAAATAAGCTTTAAATGGCATTAAACTAACTTCAAATGGCGTTAAACTAACATTAAATGGCGTTAAACAAACTTTAAATGAAGTGAAACTAAATTTAAATGACGTTAAACGTGCTTCAAAATGCTGTAAACGTTCTTCAAATGACGTTAAACTAACTTCATATGGCGTTAAACTAACTTTAAATGGCGTTAAACTAACTTTAAATGGCGTTAAACTAACTTTAAATGGCGTTATTCAAACATTAAATGGATTGAAACTAACTTTAAATGGCGTTAAACTAGCTTCAAATGGCGTTAAGCTAACTTCAAAGGGCGTTAAATTAACTTCAAATGATATTAAACTAACTTCAAATGGCATTAAACTAACTTCAAATGGCGTTAAACTAACTTCAAATGATATTAAATTAACTTCAAATGGCATTAAACTAATTTCAAATGGCGTTAAACTAACTTCAAATGATATTAAACTAACTTCAAATGGCATTAAACTAACTTCAAATGGCGTTAAACTAACTTCAAATGGCGTTAAACTAACTTTAAATGGCATTAAACTAACTTTAAATGGTGTTAAACTAACTTCAAAAGGCGTTAAACTAACTTTAAATGGCAGTAAAGTAACTTCAAATGTCATTAAACTAACTTCAAATGGCAGTAAACGTTCTTCAAATGGTGTTAAACTAACTTCAAATGGCGTTAAACTAACTTTAAATGGCGTTAAACTAACTTTAAATGGATTGAAACTAACTTAAAATGGCGTTAAATGCGCATTATATGGAGTAAAACGGACTTTAAATGGCATTAAATAAAATTTAAATGGCATTAAACTAACTTCAAATGGTGTTCACCTAACTTTAAATGGCGTGCAACTTACTTTAAATTGCGTTCAACTACCTATAAATGGCGTTAAATGGCATTGAACGAACTTTAAATAGCGTTAAACTAACTTCAAATGGCGTTAAGCTAACTTCAACTGGCGTTAAACTAACTTCTACAGGCGTAAACTTACTTCAAAATGCGTTAAACTAACTTCAAATGACATTAAACTAACTTCAAATGGCTTTAAACTAACTTCAGATGGCGTTAAACTAACTTCAAATGGCGTTAAACTAACTTTAAATGGCATTAAACAAACTTCAAATGGTGTTAAACTAACTTCAAAAGGCCTTAAACTAACTTTAAATGGCATTAAACTAACTTCAAATGGCATTAAACTAACTTCAAAAGGCATTAAACTGACTTCAAATGGCGTTAAACTAACTTCAAATGGCTTTAAACAAACATTAATTGACGTGAAACTAACTATAAAAAAGTTAAACGTGCTTCAAATGGCATTAAACATGTTTCAAATGGCATTAAACATGTTTCAAATGGCGTTAAATTAACATTAAATTGCGTTAAAGAAATTTTAAATGGCGTGAAACAAACGTTAAATGGCGTTTAATGAATTTTAAACGGCGATAAACTAACTCTAAATGGCGTTAAACTATCTTTAAATGGCGTTCAACTAACTTTAACTGGCATTCAACTAACTTTAAATAGTGTCCAACCAATGTTAATGGCGTTAAACTATCATTAAATGTCATTAAACAAACTTTAAATGGCATTAAACTAGCTTCAAATGTCATTAAACTAACACTAAATGGGTTAAACTAACTTAAATGGCGTTAAACTAACTTTAAATGGCGTTAAACGTGCTTCAAATGGTGGTAAACTAACTTTAAATGGCGTTATACTTGCTTTAAATATTGTTAAAAGTGCTTCAAATGGCGTGAAATTGACTTTAAAGGGCGTTAGACAAACTTTAAATGTCGTTAAACTAACTTTAAATAGCGTTCAACTAACTTTAAATGGCGTTGAACTAACTTAAAATGACGTTCAACTTACTTTAAATGGCGTTAAACTAACTTCAAAAGGCGTTAAACAAACGTTAAATGGTCTTAATCTAAATTCACATGTCGTTAAACTCAATTTAAATGGCGTTAAACTAACTGCAAATAACGTTAAACTAACTTCAAATTGCGTTAAACTAACTTTTAATGGCGTTAAACTTACTGTAAATGACGTTAAAATAACTTCAAATGGCGTTAAACTAACTTGAAATGACGTATAACTAACTTAAAATGAAGTTAAACTAACGTAAATGGCATTAAACTAACTTCAAATGGTGTTAAACTAACTTCAAAAGGCGTTAAACTAACTTTAAATGGCATTAAACTAACTTCATATGGCATTAAACTAACTTCAAAAGGCGTTAAACTAAGTTTAAATGGTATTAAACTAACTTCAAATCGCGTTAAACTAACTTTTAATGGCGTTAAACTAACTGCAAATGACGTTAAACTAACTTCAAATGGCGTTAAACTAACTTGAAATGACGTATAACTAACTTTAAATGGCGTTAAACTAACTTTAAATGGCATTAAACTAACTTCAAATGGTGTTAAACTAACTTCAAAAGGTGTTAAACTAACTTTAAATGGCATTCAACTAATTTGAAGTGGCGTTAAACTAACTGTAAATGGCGTTAAACGTGCTTGAAATGGCAGTAAACCTTCTTCAAATGGCGTTAAAATAACTTCAAATGGCGTTAAACTAACTTCAAATGGTGTTAAACTAACTTCAAAAGGCGTTAAACTAACTTTAAATGGCATTAAACTAACTTCATATGGCATTAAACTAACTTCAAAAGGCGTTATACTAAGTTTAAATGGTATTAAACTAACTTCAAATCGCGTTAAACCAACTTTTAATGGCGTTAAACTAACTGCAAATGACGTTAAACTAACTTCAAATGGCGTTAAACTAACTTGAAATGACGTATAACTAACTTTAAATGGCGTTAAACTAACTTTAAATGGCATTAAACTAACTTCAAATGGTGTTAAACTAACTTCAAAAGGTGTTAAACTAACTTTAAATGGCATTAAACTAACTTGAAGTGGCGTTAAACTAACTGTAAATGGCGTTAAACGTGCTTGAAATGGCAGTAAACGTTCTTCAAATGGCGTTAAAATAACTTCAAATGGCGTTAAACTGACTTTAAATTGCATAAACAAACTTCAAATAGCGTGAAACACACGTTAAATAGCATTAAATGCGTCTCAAATTTCGTTAAACTAACTTCAAATGGCATTAAACTAACTTCAAATGGTGTTAAGCTAACTTTAAATGGCGTTAAACTAACTGCAAATGACGTTAAACTAACTTCAAATGTCGTTAAACTAACTACAAATGGCATTAAACTGACTTCAAAAGGCGTTAAACTAACTTCAAATGACGTTAAACTAACTTCAAATGGCGTCTAACTAACTTCAAATGGCATTAAACTAACTTCAGATGGCATTAAATTAACTTGAAATGACGTAAAACTAACTTCAAATGGCGTGAAACTAACTTTAAATGCCTTTAAATGCGCTCTATATGGAGTAAAAATAACTTAAAATGGCGTTAAACTAACTTCAAATGGCGCTAAACTAACATTAAATGGCGTTAAACAAACTTTAAATGAAGTGAAACTAAATTTAAATGACAAGTAACGCAGCTTCAAACGGTGGTGCAACGCTTCAAAATGGCATTAAACTAACTTCAAAAGGCGTTAAACTAACTTCAAATGACGTTAAACTAACTTCAAATGGCGTCTAACTAACTTCAAATGGCATTAAACTAACTTCAGATGGCATTAAATTAACTTGAAATGACGTAAAACTAACTTCAAAATGCGTGAAACTAACTTTAAATGCCTTTAAATGCGCTCTATATGGAGTAAAAATAACTTAAAATGGCGTTAAACTAACTTCAAATGGCGCTAAACTAACATTAAATGGCGTTAAACAAACTTTAAATGAAGTGAAACTAAATTTAAATGGCGTTAAACGTGCTTCAAATTGCAGTAAACGTTCTTCAAATGACGTTAAACTAACTTCATATGGCGTTAAACTAACTTTAAATAGCTTTCAACTAACATTAAATTGTGTTCAACTAACTTTAAATGGCATTAAATAAGCTTTAAATGGCATTAAACTAACTTCAAATGGCGTTAAACTAACATTAAATGGCGTTAAACAAACTTTAAATGAAGTGAAACTAAATATTTTATGGCGTTAAACGTGCTTCAAATTGCAGTAAACGTTTTATTTTTTTATTTTTTTTTTATTTTTATTTTTTTTTAGGTTAAGGTTGGGAAAGGGTGGAAGGCATGCTGGGGCTCAAGGCACAGCCAGACATGAGGGATGGAGAAGTCACAACATATAGTCGTGGGGGGAAAGGTTGGAAAAGAAGTTTAATGAGTTAAACAGAGGGGGACGACACCCCTTGTTTTACATATTACAGAGTTTGTTGGCTAACTAAGCTAACCTAGGATTTAGAATGAGGTTGCACAATGGTTATTTTAGTAGACAATGACTAGATTGATTTTACAATTACAAGTTTATTAACATCTTATACTGTATTACGTTATGGACTCACTTGATTGTGACTTGTTAAATGTGAATTTATATCATCTAAGTTTTAATCTAAGGTGGATCACTGTGGCGGACATAGATGGATCGCGGGTTGGGTTGTTGTAGTGCGGGCAGACTCCGGGGCCACCAGGCGTGGGGTCTCCCTCCGTTGATGTCTTCCCCGCGTAGGTGGTCTGGGCTGTGAGGGTCGTCGTTTTATTTCTTAGGTGGATGGTTTCCACTGTCTCCTGGTAGGGTGGCGCTTGGCCACTGGCTGACCTCAAACATTTGTTTTGGAAGCTCTGTAGTTGTTGTAGTCTAGTCTTCCCGAGTGTGACGAGTGGTATAGATGGGTACTCCAACACAGGCCTCACCAGCGCCTTGTACAGGTGAACTTGTATCTTCTCAGGCATCAATTTAAAACGTTTTAATTTGGCTGCGGCGACTTTGGCTTTATTTAGTCTGTCCTTCACGTGGGGAATGATGCCCGTCCGAGAAATGATGAGGCCGAGCAACCTGCCTTGTTTAGAGTACTCAATCTCTTCGTCGTCGATCATCAATGGGGCCGGCTTGAATTTGGCTATGGGTATGACCTCAAATTTCGTTTTGTTTGTTTTTATTTTCCATTTATTTTCATACTCCGAGATCTCCTCTATTGCCCGAGCAGTGAGTCGCGCCATCCTTGCTGTGGACCTTCCTGGGCAGGTGACGATCTGTGTTACATCGTCTGCATACATGACGTACTCGCTGCCGACGATTGGGGGTGGCAGGTCAGCCGTGTAGAGTGTGTAAAGGGTTGGTGAGAGACAAGAGCCCTGAGGCACGCCGCTCGATAGTGAGAATTCTTCTCCAAAATGTTCTTGCATCTTAATTTTGGCTCTGCGGTCCGTAATGAAGTTGCACAGCAGGCGAGTCAGATTTTCGGTTAGCCCCAGTTGTATGATCTTATACTGCAGTCCTGCGTGCCAAACTTTGTCAAACGCCTTGCTGACGTCCCTCAGTACTATATTGCACTGTAGGCGGCCAGTCATGGCATTGGCGATCTGCTCGTAGGCCTGAGCTATGGCGGTGGATGTACCTCGGTACTGGCGAAAGCCGAACTGGCGGGGATTATGCACGTCTTCGTCCTCCAGATACATCCGCAATCGCTTGTTGACTATTTTTTCGAAGATTTTGGCAGGTACCTCTAGCAGCGATATTGGTCGAAAGTTTTCGACTTTGTTTGGAGGCTTCCCTGCTTTTGGTATGAGGCGAATAACGGCGATTTTGAACATCTTAGGGAAGTATCCAGAGGCGAGGCAGGCGTTGCATATATGAGCAAGCCTCTCTATCATGTTGTCGGGGAGTTGAGCCAGGATCTTCTTGTTAATGTGACTTTGACCAGGTGATTTGTTTTTAAACCCTTTTATGACGGCTGACACATCTGCAGGAACAATGCGTTCCGTCAGGTAGCTTCCGTCCACCAGTCTGGTGAAGTCAGTCCGTGGGAGCGGCTGGAGCAGGTGCTGATGGTCCTGCAACTGACCTAAAATGTCCTCCTCAAACTCCCTGTCGAAGCCCTCGTTCTCCTGTTCACTAATGGTAAAGATCTTTCGTAAATATCGCCGATGTAGTTGTTCTTGGTTTTCTTCCTCGAATATTTTTACGTTGTTTTGGTCGAGCAGGTAAGGGACCGTGCTAGAGGTGGAACCCATCAGTCGCTTGATCCCTTTCCAGAATGCAGCAGAATCGCGGTAATTGTTGGCTGCCTCCCACACCAAGGCGGCCCACTTTTGTTCATGTAGACGTTTGCTCTCGTGCTGGATGTCCGTCTGTAGCTCTCGGTACCGGTCTCTCAGCTCCTGCGTCCACCCGCGGATACTGGCTAGCTGTCTCACGTGAGTGTACTGGACACTGAGCTGCCTCAGCTGGTGACTAGTGTGAGGATGGGGAATGGTCCTGTAACTGGTGGTCGGGATGTTGTTGTCCATCTCCGTCTTCACATCCTTATACCATTGTTCGACCGCGTCGTCGATGTCATTAGGGCTGGCTTCTTCCAGGTTTCTCCCCTGCTTGAGACTGAGAGACTCCTTGAAGGAGTCCCAGTCTGCCCGTTTGAGGTTTGACCTGATGTTGGCGGGTATCATAATGGGATTGGATGAGAGCGTCACGACGACTGTCAGGTGATCACTGGTACTGATGGGTCCGGCGGTAACGTGCCTGTTCAGGACGGCCTCGTTGTTAGAGAGGATTATGTCGGGTGTTGTGGCACTGGCACGTCTGATCAATGTCGGGAAATCTGGCCCGAGGTGTTGCAGTTTTCCCCTTCTGATGTTGTCATACAGCGCCACACCGACGTTGTTCTCATTACCGTGTCCGAGTATGGCGTGGCGCGCATTTAAGTCCCCTATGATGTATGTTGGTTTTCTGTGGCGTAGCAACTGGTTTAGGTCTTGTTCGGGTAAGAAAGGGCGTCTGGGAGGTAGGTACATTGTGCATATGATAACACATCCTCTAGTTGTCTCCACCTGCACTCCCAGAACTGAATCCTCGAAGTCTGGCAACACTCTGTGACTCAGCCGTGACCTGATGGCCACAGCGACACCATCGTTCAGCTCACCCGTCATGTTCCTCTGGTATACAGTGTAGCCAAAAATTTTCAGCTTACTTTCGTCCTTTATGCCCGTACTGTTTAACAGAATGATGTCTGGGTCTAATTGATAGTATAAGTTAGACAGTTCATTACGTCTATTAAGGGACCAGTGTAGGACATTATGTTGGACAATTTTCATCCTGCTAACGACTGCCATTTCGGAGACTGTAGCTTGGGGCGTCGCTTGGAGTGTTTGCTCGGCTTCTGCCATTTCTAGGGGGACGGAACTTCTTAGCAGAGCCTTCGGACATCTGCTTGTCAGTCAATGGCGGGCCCTCGAACCTCTCGTCACCCGTGTACAGGAAGGTGTTCAGGTCCTGGGCCTGCGTGTCGTAGTAATCAACTGACGCTGCAGCTCGAGGGTCTTGTTCCTCTGTGGGGTGAGTCGTCATCATCTGGTCGCAACCATTGACTGTGGTTGCAGTCCGATGGTCACTGTCGTCGCTGGGAGTGCATGTAATGGGATCGCGGGCATTTACTGTGTCGTTGGAGCTGTGATCCCAGGGGGACTGACTGGCCACGTCGGGACTACGGTTATACTGACTTTTGCCTAAGTCAAGGAGGTCATGGTCTATTTCTGGCGTGGGTTGAGGTCGTCGATAAGTCGTTGAGTGGGTTACTGCCTTAAGGATTTCTTTTGAAGGGACTTCGTCGCTTATTTCAACAGGTGCAATGTTGTTCCTGGTTAGTGTCTCGTTGAGGTGTTTCGAGAATGAACCTGGATGAACCATGTTCATGTGATGGGCATGCAGGTAAGACAAGTATATAGTGGTGGCTTTGGACTCGTCCAGCTGTGGAGAGGAGACGCTCCTGATGCTCTCGGCCACTGCGTCCCTCATGGCGCCCAGCGACTCAGTAACTGCCTGTTTTATTGAGTCCTTGATGGTTCTTATCTCTGATTGCAGGACTTCCATGGTCTCGCTGACATTGTTGAGCTTTTGGGAGTCTGCTTGAGTTTCTTTTAGAGCGTCTTTTAGGGTTTGGCTGTAAGCCATGATCGTCGACTGAGTGGTCCTTTCTATGGTGTTAGAAATTTCCCTGGTTTCTTTTTGTTTGGTTATTTCGGTCAGTTTCTTCTCTGTTTCTTGAAGTACCTGTTTCCTGACCAGGCAGGTGGCAGAGAAGGTCCTGTGGTCACCCTCGCAGACGACACACTTTTTTATGGTGCTACGGCAGTCTTTGTAGAAGTGCTGATCAGATGAACACTCAGAGCATATGACCCCTTGCATGGGGCAGTTCTTGGTCATGTGGTCATTGTATTTATAGCACTTCATACATTGTTGGATGGGCGTATACTTTTCATATTCTATTTGGTGGGATGAGATGGAAGTGCCATATGCATAGAGCCCTTTCTCCTTCATTCTTTTTGCATCTTTTGTGTCTGCAAAGCGAACCTTGATTATATTATGGGCATACATAGGATACACCTCCACAACCTTGACATTGTTTTGCTTTTGTATTTCATCTCTTATTTCTTCTGCGTTATTTTCCACTACATCTTTGTCTAACTTCTTACATACAAGGGTGAGTTTGGCGCCGTATTCCCGTGGGACAATGACCTCGTAACCGTTGGTTTTCATTTTGTCCATGGCACTAGACTTAAGTAGTTTATCAGCATCTTCATCTGTTTCTGTGAGGATGATGTAACCATCTCTCAGATCCACAAGTCTATTTATTCTCACCCTTAGGTCGCTCAATAGCCTTTTTAGCCCTATTCGAGACCCCTGGGTCGGGGTTCCGGAGATCTTCACTCTCACTTTGGCCATGGTCAGTAACATACATGAATGAATCAATGAAAATTCTACCTAATCTGTCCACCTCAGCTAAACCCCATGGATGCCGCTCCTTCTGTCCGCTTGCTGGGCGAGTAAAGACGGGTCTAGGGGTTGGGTGAACAGACAATCCCCTGGCGGGGGCCTAGCCAAGCCCTAACACCTAGCAGTGACAGGTTATGAAGCACTGTCGAATCCCTAACAGAAAATGTTGCCACCCTTACTGTCTCGACTCAGCAGCCCTCTGAGGGCCCCCCTTGAGGCTCTGCCCGCAGGGTTCGCGTCGTTACCAAACAGCAGGGACTCTAGGCGAAAAGATAGGATAGGGAAGAAGCGCAGTGTACAAGAATAATGATATCCATGTACAACTACATGATAAAGCAGTCAGAACGGACCCAACGCGAAAAACAAGGCAGACAGTCGTAACGGTCAGCGATTTCAACTGAGCAGGGAGCGACGCGTGGCACGTCCGCTCGCTGTGAAGGTTGGGTGCGCTCTGTGAGTAGTAGTAAACGTTCTTTAAATGACGTTAAACTAACTTCATATGGCGTTAAACTAACTTTAAATGGCGTTAAACTAACTTTAAATGGCGTTAAAAAAACTTTAAATGGCGTTATTCAAACTTTAAATGGATTGAAACTAACTTTAAATGGCGTTAAACTAGCTTCAAATGGCGTTAAACTAACTTCAAATGATATTAAACTAACTTCAAATGGCATTAACTAACTTCAAATGGCGTTAAACTAACTTCAAATGATATTAAACAAACTTCAAATGGCATTAAACTAACTTCAAATGGCGTTAAACTAACTTCAAATGGCGTTAAACTAACTTTAAATGGCATTAAACTAACTTAAAATGGCAGTAAAGTAACTTCAAATGGCATTAAACTAACTTCATATGGCAGTAAACGTTCTTCAAATGGCGTTAAACTAACTACAAATGGCGTTAAACTAACTTTAAATGGCGTTAAACTAACTTTAAATGGCGTTAGACAAACTTTAAATGGATTGAAACTAACTTAAAATGGCGTAAAATGCGCATTATATGGAGTAAAAAGGATTTTAAATGGCATTAAATAAAACTTAAATGGCATTAAACTAACTACAAAAGGCGTTAAACTAACTTTAAATGGCAGTAAAGTAACTTCAAATGGCATTAAACTAACTTCAAATGGCAGTAAACGTTCTTCAAATGGCGTTAAACTAACTACAAACGGCGTTAAACTAACTTTAAATGGCGTTAAACTAACTTTAAATGGCGTTAGACAAACTTTAAATGGATTGAAACTAACTTAAAATGGCGTAAAATGCGCATTATATGGAGTAAAAAGGATTTTAAATGGCATTAAATAAAATTTACATGGCATTAAACTAACTTCAAATGGTGTTCACCTAACTTTAAATGGCGTGCAACTTACTTTAAATAGCGTTCAACTAACTATAAATGGCATTAAATGGCATTGAACGAAATTTAAATAGCGTTAAACTAACTTCAAATGGCGTTAAGCTAACTTCAAATGGCGTTAAACTAACTTCAACTGGCGTAAAACTTACTTCAAATTGCTTTAAACTAACTTCAAATGACATTAAACTAACTTCAAAAGGCATTAAACTAACTTCAAATGGCGATAGACTAACGTTAAATGGCGTTAAACTAACTATAAACGGCGTTAAACTAACTTTAATTGGCGTTAAACATTCTTCAAATGTCGTTAAACAAACTTAAAATTCGTTAAACTAACTTTAATAAGGCGTTAATATAACTTTAAATGGCGTTAAACTAACTTCAAATGGCGTTAAACTAACTTCGAAAGGCGTTAAACTAACTTTAAAGGCGTTAAACTAACTTTTAATGGCGTTAAACTATCGTTAAATGGCGTTCAACTAACTTTAACTGGCATTCAACTAACTTTAAATGGTGTTCAACCAATGTTAATGGCGTTAAACTATCATTAAATGTCGTTAAACAAACTTTAAATGGCATTAAACTAGCTTCAAATGTCATTAAACTAACACTAAATGGGTTAAACTAACTTTAAATGGCGTCAAATTAACTTTAAATGGCGTTAAACGTGCTTCAAATGGTGTTAAACTAACTTTAAAAGGCGTTATACTTGCTTTAAATATTGTTAAATGTGCTTCAAATGGCGTTAAATTAACTCTAAAGGGCGTTAGACAAACTTTAAACGTCGCTAAACTAACTTTAAATAGCGTTCAACTAACTTTAAATGGCGTTGAACTAACTTAAAATGACGTTCATCTTACTTTAAATGGCGTTAAACTAACTTCAAAGGAGTTAAACAAACGTTAAATGGTGTTAATCTAAATTCACATGTCGTTAAACTAACTTTAAATGGCGTTAAACTAACTGCAAACGACGTTTAACTAACTTCAAATTGCGTTAAACTAACTTTTAATGGCGTTAAATTTACTGCAAATGTCGTTAAACTAACTTCAAATGGCGTTAAACAAACTTGAAATGACGTATAACTAACTTAAAATGGCGTTAAACTAACTTAAATGGCATTAAACTAACTTCAAATGGTGTTAAACTAACTTCAAAAGGCGTTAAACTAACTTTAAATGGCATTAAACTAACTTCATATGGCATTAAACTAACTTCAAAAGGCGTTAAACTAAGTTTAAATGGTATTAAACTAACTTCAAATCGCGTTAAACTAACTTTTAATGGCGTTAAACTAACTGCAAATGACGTTAAACTAACTTCAAATGGCGTTAAACTAACTTGAAATGACGTATAACTAACTTTAAATGGCGTTAAACTAACTTTAAATGGCATTAAACTAACTTCAAATGGTGTTAAACTAACTTAAAAAGGTGTTAAACTAACTTTAAATGGCATTAAACTAACTTAAAGTGGCGTTAAACTAACTGTAAATGGCGTTAAACGTGCTTGAAAGGGCAGTAAACGTTCTTCAAATGGCGTTAAAATAACTTCAAATGGCGTTAAACTAACTTTAAATTGCATAAACAAACTTCAAATAGCGTGAAACACACGTTAAATAGCGTTAAATGCGTCTCAAATTTCGTTAAACTAACTTCAAATGGCATTAAACTAACTTCAAATGGTGTTAAGCTAACTTTAAATGGCGTTAAACTAACTGCAAATGACGTTAAACTAACTTCAAATGTCGTTAAACTAACTTCAAATGGCATTAAACTAACTTCAAATGGCGTTAAACTAACTTTAAATAGCGTTCAACTAACATTAAATAGTGTTCAACTAACTTTAAATGGCATTAAATAAACTTTAAACGGCATTAAACTAACTTCAAATGGTGTTCACCTAACTTTAAATGGCGTTCAACTTACTTTAAATGGCATTGAACGAACTTTAAATTTCGTTAAACTAACTTCACAGTCCCCTGGTCGAGTATAACCAAGGCCCCTGATCGAGAATAACAAAGTCCCCTGATCGAATATAACAAAGTCCTCTGATCGAGTATAACAAAGTTCCCTGGTCGTGTATAACAAAGCACCCGGTTGAGTATAACAAAGCCTCCTAATCGAGTAAAACAAAGTCCTGTGATCGAGTATATCACATCCCCTGATCGAGTATAACATATCCCCTGATCGTGTATAACAAAGTTCCCTGGTCGAGTATACTAATATCCTCTGATCGAGTATAACAAAGGCCCCTGATCGAGTATAACAAACTCCCCTGGTCGAGTAAAACAAAGTCCCATGGTCGAGTATAACCAAGGCCCCTGATCGAGAATAACAAAGTCCCCTTATCGAGCATAACAAAGGCCCCTGGTCGAGTATAACAAAGCCACCTGATCGAGTTTAACAAAGTTCCACTGGTTGAGTATAACAAAGCCCCCTTGATCGAGTATTACAAAGTCCCCTGATCGTGTATAAAAAAGTCCCCTAATCGAGTATAACAAAGGCCCCCGGTTGAGTATAAGAAAGCCACCTAATCGAGTATAACAAAGTCCCCTGATCGAGTATAACACATCCCCTGATCGAGTATAACATATCCCTTGATCGTGTATAACAAAGTTTCCTGGTCGAGTATAGTAATGTCCCATGATCGAGTATAACAAAGGCCCCTAATCGAGTATAACAAAGACCCCTATTCGGGTATAACAAATACCCCTAATGGAGTATAACAAAGACCCTGATGGAGTATAACAAAGTCCCCTGATCGAGGAAAACAAAGCCCCCTGATCGAGTATAACAAATTCCCCTTATCGAGTATAACAAAGTCCCCTGATCGAGTATAATAAACCTCCCTGACCGAGTATAACAAAGTCCCCTTTTCGAGTATATCAAACCCCCCTGGTCGAGTATAATAAAGGCCCTGATCGAGCCTCTGATCGAGTATACCAAATTCCCCTACTAAATTCTCTTGATCGAGTATACCAAATTCCCCTGATTCGATTATAACAAAAGCCCCAGATACAGTCCCCCTAATCGAGTATAGCAAAGTCCCCTAATCGATTATAACAAAGGCCCCTAATCGAGTCTAACAAAGTCCCCTGATCGAGTATAGCAAAGGCCCTTGATCGAGTATAACAAATGCCCCTCATTGACTATAACAAAGTCACCTAATCGAATATAACAAAGCCCCCTGATCGAGTATAACAAAGGCCACTGGTCGACCATAACAAAGGACCCTGGTCGAGTATAACAAAGTCCCCTGATCGAGTATAACAAAGCCCAATCATCGAGTATAACAAAGTGCCTTCATCGAGTAAAACAAAGTCCCCTGATCGAGTATATCAAAGCCCCCTCATCGAGCATAACAAAGTCCCCTGGTCGAATATAACAAAGTCCCCTGATCGAGTATAACAAAGCCCCCCTGATCGAATATTACAAAGTCCCCTTTAAAGTATAACAAAGTCCCCTGATCGAGTATAACAAAGAGCCCTGGTCGAGTATAACAAAGGCCCCTGATGGAGGACAATAATGACCCTGATGGAGTATAACAAAGTCCCCTGATCGAGGAAAACAAAGCCCCATGATCGAGTATACCAAAGTCCCCTGATCAAGAATAACAAAGTCCCTTGATCGAGTATAACAAAGGCCCCTGATCGAGTAAAACAAAGGCCCCCGGTTGAGTGTAACAAAGCCTCCTGATCGAGTATAACAAAGTCCCCTGATCGAGTATAACACATCCCCTGATAGAGTAAAACATATCCCCTGATCGTGTATAACAAAGTTCCCTGGTCGAGTATAGTAATATCCCCTGATCGAGTATAATAAAGCCCCCTGATCGAGTATAACAAAGTCCCCTGTTTGAGTATAACAAAGTCCACTGATCGAGTATACCAAAGTCCTCTGATCGAGTATAACAAAGTCCACTGATCGGGTATAACAAAGGCCCTTGATCGAGTATAATAAAGGCCCCTAATCGAGTTTAACAAAGTCCCTTGATCGAGTATAACAAAGCCCCCTGATCTAGTAAAACAAAGTCCCCCGATCGAGTACAACAAAGTCCTCTGATCGAATATAACAAAGTCCAATGGCCGTGTATAACAAAGTCCCCTGGTCGAGTATAACAAATTCCCCTGATCGAGTATAACGAAGTCCCCTGGTCGAGTATAAAAATTCCTCTTATCGAGTATAACAAATTCCCCTGGATGAGTATAACAATGGCCCATGATTGAGTATAACAAAGTCCCTTGATCGATTATGACAAAGGCCCTTGATCGATTATTTCAAATTCCCCTGATCGAGTAAAACAAAGTCACCTGGTCGAGCATAACAAAGTCCCCTGGTGGAGTATAACCAAGGCCCCTGATCGAGAATAACAAAGTCCTCTGATCGAATATAACAAAGTTACCTGGTCGAGTATAACAAAGGCCCCCGGTTGAGTATAACAAAGCCTCCTGACTGAGTATAACAAAGTCCCCTCATCGAGTATAACAAAGGCCCTTCATGGAGTATAACCAAGGCCCCTGATCGAGAATAACAAAGTCCTCTGATCGAATATAACAAAGTTCCCTTATCGAGCATAACAAAGCCCCCCTGATCGAATAATACAAAGTCCACTAATCAAGTATAACACATCCCCTGATCGAGTATAACATATCCCCTGATCGAGTATAACAATGTCCCCTGATCGAGTATAACAAAGGCCCCACATCGTGTATAACAAAGTCCAATTATCGAGCATAACAAAGGCCCCTGGTCGAGTATAACAAAGCGACCCCCTGATCGAATATTACAAAGACCCCTGATCAAGTATAACAAAGTCCCATGATTGAGTATATCAAAGTCCCCTGGTCGAGGAAAACAAGGCCCCCTCATCGAGTACAACAAAGTCCCCTCATCGAGTATAACAAAGTCTCCTTGTTGACCATAACAAAGGCCCATGGTCGAGTATAACAAAGTCCCCTAATCGAATATAACAAAGCCCCCTAGTCGAGTTTAACAAAGGCCACTGGTCGAACATAACAAAGCACTGTGGTCGAGTATAACAAAGCCCGCTGATCGAGTATAACAAAGTCCCCTGATCGAGTATAAGAAATTCCCCTGGTTCGAGTATAACAAAAGCCCCTGATATAATATAACAAAGTCCCCTCATCGAGTATACCAAAGTACCCTTATCGAGCATAACAAAGGCCCCTGGTCGAGTATAACAAAGCTCCCCTGATCGAATCTTACAAAGTCCCCTGATCATGTATAACAAAGTCCCCTGATCGAGTATAACAAAGTCCCCTTCTCGAGGAAAACAAATCCCCCTGATCGAGTATAACAAAGTCCCCTCATCGAATATAACAAAGGCCCTTAATCGAGTATAACCAAGGCCCCTAATCGAGAATAACAAAGTCCTCTCATCGAATAAAACAAAGTCCCCTTATCGAGCATAACAAAGCCCCCCTCATCGAATAATACAAAGTCCCCTGATCAAGTATAACACATCCCCTGATCGAGTATAACACATCCCCTGATCGAGTATAACATATCCCCTGATCGTGTATAACAAAGTTCCCTGGTCGAGTATAGTAATGTCCCCTCATCGAGTATAACAAAGGTCCCTCATCGAGTATAACAAAGTAACCTTATCGAGCATAACAAAGGCCCCTGGTCGAGTATAACAAAGATCCTCTGATCGAATCTTACAAAGTCCCCTCATCAAGTATAACAAAGACCCCTGATCGAGTATAACAAGGTCCCCTTCTCGAGGAAAACAATTCCCCCTGATCGAATATAACAAAGTCCCCTCATCGAGTATAACAAAGGCCCTTCATCGAGTATAACCAAGGCCCCTGATCGGGAATAACAAACTCCTCTGATCGAATATAGCAGAGTCCCCTTATCGAGCATAACAAAGCCCCCCTGATCGAATAATACAAAGTCCCCTGATCAAGTATAACACATCCCCTGATCGAGTATAACATATCCCCTGATCGAGTATAACAATGTCCCCTGAGCGAGTATAACAAAGGCCCCTCATCGTGTATAAGAAAGTCCCCTTATCGAGCATAACAAAGACCCCTGGTCGAGTATAACAAAGCCCCCTGATCGAATATTACAAAGTCCCCTGATCAAGTATAACAAAGTCCCCTGATTGAGTATATCAAAGTCCCCTGGTCGACGAAAACAAAGCCCCCTCATCGAGTATAACAAAGTCCTTTCATCGAGTATAACAAAGTCTCCTTGTTGACCATAACAAAGGCCCCTGGTCGAGTATAACAAAGCCCCCTCATCGAGTATATCAAAGTCCCCTGATCGAGTATAAACAAAGGCCCCTAATCGAGTACAGTAATGTCCCCTGATCGAGTATAACAAAGCCCCATGATCGAGTATAACAAAGTACCCTGATCGAGCATAACAAAGGCCCTTGGTCGAGTATAACAAAGCCCCCTGATCGAGTATAACAAAGTCTCATGGTCGAGTATTACAAAGTCACCTGATCGAGTATAACAAAGGCCCATGATCGAGTATAACAAAAGCCCGCGGTTGAATATAACAAAGCCTCCCCATCGAGTATAACAAAGTCCCCTGATTAAGTATAACACATCCCCTGATCGAGTATAACATATCCCCTGATCGTGTATAACAAAGTTCCCTTGGCGAGTATAGTAATGTCCCCTGATCGAGTATAACAAAGCCCCCTGATTCAGTATAACAAAGTCCCCTGGTCGAGTATAACAAATTCCCCTGATCGAGTATAACAAACTCCTCTGATCGAGTTTAACAAAGTCTCCTCATCGAGTATATCAAAGCCCCCTCATCGAGTATAACAAAGTCCCCTGCTCGAGCATAACAAAGTCCCCTGATCGAGTATAACAAAGGCCCTTCATCGAGAATACCCAAGGCACCTGATCGAGAATAACAAAGTCCTCTGATCGAATATAACAAAGCCCCCTTATCGAGCATAACAAAGGCCCCTGGTCGAGCATAACAAAGCCCCCCCTGATCGAATAATACAAAGTCCCCTCATCAAGTATAACACATCCTCTGATCGAATATAACATATCCCCTGATCGTGTATAACAATGTCCCCTGATCGAGTATAACAAAGGCCCCTCATCGTGTATAACAAAGTCCCCTTATCGAACATAACAAAGGCCCCTGGTCAAGTATAACAAAGCCCCCCTGATCGAATATTACAAAGTCCCCTAATCAGGTATAACAAAGTCCCCTGATCGAGTATATCAAAGTCCCCTGGTCGAGGAAAACAAAGCCCCCTCATCGAGTATAACAAAGTCCCTTCATCGAGTATAACAAAGTCTCCTGGTTGACCATAACAAAGGCCCCTGGTCGAGTATAACAAAGTCCCCTAATCGAATATAACAAAGCCCCCTGGTCGAGTTTAACAAAGGCCACTGATCGAGTATAACAAAGTACCCTCATCGAGTATAACAAAGTCCCATGGTCGAGTATAATAAAGTCATCTGATCGAGTAAAACAAAGGCCACCGGTTGAGTCTAGAAAAGCCTCCTGATCGAGTATAACAAAGTCCCCTAATCGTGTATAACAAGGTTCCGTGGTCGAGTATAGTAATGTCCCCTGATCCAGAATAACAAAGCCCCCTGATCGAGTATAACAAAATCCCCTGGTCGAGTATAACAAAGTCCTCTCATCGAGTATAACAAAGTCCTCTGATCGAGCATAACAAAGTCCTCTGATCGAGTATAACAAAGGCCCTTGATCGAGTATAATAAAGGCCCCTCATCGAGTATAACAATGTCCCATGGTCGAGTATAATAAAGTCACCTGATCGAGTAAAACAAAGGCCACTGGTCGAGCATAACAAAGGACCCTGGTCGAGTATAACAAAGTCCCCTGATCGAGTATAACAAAGCCCAATCATCGAGTATAACAAAGTCCCCTTATCGAGTATAACAAAGTCCCCTGATCGAGTATAACAAAGTCCCCTGGTCGAGCATAACAAAGTCCCCTGATCGAGTATAACAAATTCCCCTTATCGAGTATAACAAAGCCCAATCAACGAGTATAACAAAGGACCCTGGTCGAGTATAACAAAGTCTCCTGATCGAGTATAACAAAGCCCAATCATCAAGTATAACAAAGTCCCCTGATCGAGTATAACAAAGCCCAATCACCGAGTATAACAAAGTCCCCTGATCGAGTATAACAAATTCCCCTGATCAAGTATAACAAAGTCCCATGATCGATTATGACAAAGGCCCTTGATCGAGTATAACAAAGGCCCCTGATCGAGTATAACAAAGTCCCCTGATCGAGTATAACAAAGTCCCCTCATCGAGTATAACAAAGTCCCCTGGTCGAGTATAACAAATTCCCCTGTTCAAGTATAACAAAGTCCCCTGGTCGAGTTTAACAAAGGCTCCTAATGGAGTATAACAAAGACCCTGATGGAGTATAACAAAGTCCCCTAATCGAGGAAAACAAAGCCTCCTGATCGAGTCTAACAAAGTCCCCTGATCGAGTATAACAAAGGCCCCTGATCGAGTATAACAAAGTCCCCTGATCGAGCATAACAAAGACCAGTGGTCCAGTATAACAAAACCACCTTATCGAGGATAACAAAGTCCCCTGGTCGAGTATAACAAAGGGCCCCGGTTGAGTATAACAAAGCCTCCTGACTGAGTATAACAAAGTCCCTTGATCGAGTATAACATATCCCCTGATCGTGTATAACAAAGTTCCCTGGGCGAGTACAGTAAAGTCCCCTGGTCGAGTATAACAAATTCCCCTGATCGATGACAACAAAGCCCCCTGATCGAGTATAACAAAGCCTTTTGATCGAGTATAATAAAGGCCCCTAATCGAGTTTAACAAAGTCCCTTGACCGAGCATAACAAGGCCCCTCGTCGAGCATAACAAAAGCCCCCTCATTGAATAATACCGAGTCCCCTGATCAAGTATAACAAAGTCCCCTGATCGAGTATAACAAAGTCCCCTGGTCGAGTATAACAAAGGCTCCTAATGGAGCATAACAAAGACCCTGATGGAGTATAACAAAGTCCCCTAGTCGAGGAAAACAAAGCCCCCTGATCGAGTCTAACAAAGTCCCCTGATCGAGTATAACAAAGGCCCCTGATCGAGTATAACAAAGTCCCCTGATCGAGCATAACAAAGACCAGTGGTCGAGTATAACAAAACCACCTGATCGAGTATAACAAAGTCCCCTGGTTAAGTATAACAAAGCCCCCTGATCCAGTATAACAAAGTCCCCAAATCGAGTATAACAAATTCCCCTGATCGAGTATAACAAAGGCCCCCGGTTGAGTATAATAAAGCCTCCTGACTGAGTATAACAAAGTCCCCTGATCGAGTATAACACATCCCCTGATCGAGTATAACATATCCCCCGGTCGTGTATAACAAAGTTCCCGGGTCGAGTATAGTAATGTCCCCTGATCGAGTATAACAAAGGCCCCTCATCGAGTATAACAAAGCCCCCCCTAATCGAATATTACAAAGTCCCCTGATCCAATGATCGAGTATAACAAATCGAGTATAACAAATTCCCCTGATCGAGTATAACAAAGTCCCCTGATCGAGTATAACAAAGTCACTCATCGAGTATAACAAAGTCCCCTAATCGAGTATATCAAAGCCCCCAGGTCGAGTATAACAAAGGCCCCTATCCGAGTATAACAAAGTCTCCTGATCGAGTAAAACAAAATCCAATGATCGAGTATTCATTAAGTCCCCTGGTCGAGTATAACAAAGCCCTCTCATCGAGTATAACAAAGGCCCCTATTCGAGTATAACAAAGTCTCCTGATCGAGTAAAACAAAGTCCAATGATCGTGTATAACAAAGTCCCCTGGTCGAGTATAATAAAGTCCCCTCATCGAGTATAACAATGTCCCCTGATCGAGAATATCAATGCCCCCTGGTCGAGTATAATAAAGGCCCCTCATGGAGTATAACAAAGTCTCATGATCGAGAATAACAAAGTCCCCTGCATCGAGTATATCAAAGGCCCTTGATCGTGTATAACAAAGTCCCCTCATCAAGTATAACAAACTCACCTTATCGAGGATAACAAAGTCCCTTGGTCGAGTATTAGAAATCCCCTAATCGAGTATAACAAAGTCCCCTGCTCGAGAATAACAAAGTCCCCTGGTCGAGTATAACAAATTTCCCTGATCGAGTATAACAAAGTCCCCTGTTCGAGTATAACAAATTCCTCTGCTACGAGTATAACAAAAGCCCCTGATATAGTATAGCAAAGGCCCCTGATCGAGTAAACAAAGGCCACTGATCGAGTATAACAAAGTACCCTCATCGAGTATAACAAAGTCCCATGGTCGAGTATAATAAAGTCACCTGATCGAGTATAACAAAGGCCACCGAATGAGTCTAGCAAAGCCTCCTGATCGAGTATAACAAAGTCCCCTGATCGTGTATAACAAGGTTCCCTGGTCGAGTATAGTAATGTCCCCTGATCCAGAATAACAAAGCCCCCTGATCGAGTATAACAAAGTCCCCTGATCGAGTATAACAAAGTCCTCTGATCGAGCATAACTAAGTCCTCTGATCGAGTATAACAAAGGACCTTGATCGAGTATAATAAAGGCCCCTCATCGAGTATAACAAAGTCCCATGGTCGAGTATAATAAAGTCACCTGATCGAGTAAAACAAAGGCCACTGGTCGAGCATAACAAAGGACCCTGGTCGAGTATAAGAAAGTCCCCTGATCGAGTATAACAAAGCCCAATCATCGAGTATAACAAAGTCCCCTTATCGAGTATAACAAAGTCCCCTGATCGAGTATAACTAAGTCCCCTGGTCGAGCATAACAAAGTCCCCTGATCGAGTATAACAAATTCCCCTTATCGAGTATAACAAAGCCCAATCAACGAGTATAACAAAGGACCCTGGTCGAGTATAACAAAGTCTCCTCATCGAGTATAACAAAGCCCATCATCGAGTATAACAAAGTCCCCTGATCGAGTATAACAAAGCCCAATCACCGAGTATAACAAAGTCCCCTGATCGAGTATAACAAATTCCCCTGATCAAGTATAACAAAGTCCCATGATCGATTATGACAAAGGCCCTTGATCGAGTATAACAAAGGCCCCTGATCGAGTATAACAAAGTCCCCAGATCGAGTATAACAAAGTCCCCTTATCGAGTATAACAAAGTCCCCTGGTCGAGTATAACAAATTCCCCTGTTCAAGTATAACAAAGTCCCCTGGTCGAGTATAACAAAGGCTCCTAATGGAGTATAACAAAGACCCTGATGGAGTATAACAAAGTCCCCCAATCGAGGAAAACAAAGCCCCCTGATCGAGTCTAACAAAGTCCCCTGATCGAGCATAACAAAGGCCCCTGATCGAGTATAACAAAGTCCCCTGATCGAGCATAACAAAGACCAGTGGTCGAGTATAACAAAACCACCTGATCGAGTATAACAAAGTCCCCTGGTTGAGTATAACGAAGTCCCCCGATCGAGTGAAACAAAGGACACTCATCGAGTATAACAAAGTCCCCTGATCGATCATAGCAAAGACCCCTGGTCGAGAATAACAAAGTCCCCTGGTTGAGTATAACAAAGTCCCTTGATCGAGTATAACAAATTTCCCTGATCGAGTATAACAAAGGGCCCTGGTCGAGTATAACAAAGCCTCCTGACTGAGTATAACAAAGTCCCTTGATCGAGTATAACATATCCCCTGATCGTGTATAACAAAGTTCCCTGGTCGAGTATAACAAAGTCCTCTGATCGAGTATAACAAAGTCCCCTGATCGAGTATAAAAAAGTACCCTGATCTAGCATAACAAAGGCCCCTGGTCGAGTATAACAAAGCCCCCTGATCGAGTATATCAAAGTCCCCTGATCGAGTAAAACAAAGTAACCTGGTCGAGTATAACAAAGTCCCTTGATCGAGTATAACAAAGCCCCCTGATCGAGTAAACAAATTCCCCCGATCGAGTATAACAAATTCCCCTGATCGAGTATAAAAAAGTCCCCTGATCGAGTATAACAAAGGCCCATGATCGAGTATAACAAAGGCCCCCGGTTGAATATAACAAAGCCTCCTCATCGAGTATAACAAAGTACCCTGATTGAGTATAACACATCCGCTGATCGAGTATTACATATCCCCTGATCGTGTATAACAAAGTTCCCTGGGCGAGGACAGTAAAGTCCCCTGGTCGAGTATAACAAATTCCCCTTGTCGATGACAACAAAACCCCCTGATCGAGTATAACAAAGCCTTTTGATCGAGTATAATAAACGCCCCTAATCGAGTTTAACAAAGTCCCTTGATCGAGTATAACAAAGCCCCCTGATCTAGTAAAACAAAGTCCTCCGATCGAATATAACAAAGTCGCCTTATCGAGCATAACAAGGCCCCTCGTCGAGCATAACAAAGCCCCCCCTCATTGAATAATACAAAGTCCCCTGATCAAGTATAACAAAGTCCCCTGATCGAGTATAACAAACTCCCCTGGTCGAGTATAACAAAGGCTCCTAATGGAGCATAACAAAGACCCTGATGGAGTATAACAAAGTCCCCTAGTCGAGGAAAACAAAGCCCCCTGATCGAGTCTAACAAAGTCCCCTGATCGAGTATAATAAAGGCCCCTAATCGAGTATAACAAAGTCCCCTGATCGAGCATAACAAAGACCAGTTTTCGAGTATAACAAAACCACCTGATCGAGTATAACAAAGTCCCCTGGTTAAGTATAACAAAGCCCCCTGATCCAGTACAACAAAGTCCCCAAATCGAGTACAACAAAGCCCAATCATCGAGTATAACAAAGTCCCCTGGTCGAGCATAACAAAGTCCCCTGATCGAGTATAACAAATTCCCCTTATCGAGTATAACAAAGCCCAATCAACGAGTATAACAAAGGACCCTGGTCGAATATAACAAAGTCTCCTCATCGAGTATAACAAAGCCCATCATCGAGTATAACAAAGTCCCCTGATCGAGTATAACAAAGCCCAATCACCGAGTATAACAAAGTCCCCTGATCGAGTATAACAAATTCCCCTGATCAAGTATAACAAAGTCCCATGATCGATTATGACAAAGGCCCTTGATCGAGTATAACAAAGGTCCCTGATCGAGTATAACAAAGTCCCCTGATCGAGTATAACAAAGTCCCCTTATCGAGTATAACAAAGTCCCCTGGTCGAGTATAATAAATTCCCCTGTTCAAGTGTAACAAAGTCCCCTGGTCGAGTATAACAAAGGCTCCTAGTGGAGTATAAGAAAGACCCTGATGGAGTATAACAAAGTCCCCTAATCGAGGAAAACAAAGCCCCCTGATCGAGTCTAACAAAGTCCCCTGATCGAGTATAACAAAAGCCCCTGATCGAGTATAACAAAGTCCCCTGATCGAGCATAACAAAGACCAGTGGTCGAGTATAACAAAACCACCTGATCGAGTATAACAAAGTCCCCTGGTCGAGTATAACGAAGTCCCCTAATCGAGTGAAACAAAGGTCCCTCATCGAGTATAACAAAGTCCCCTGATCGATCATAGCAAAGACCCCTGGTCGAGAATAGCGAAGTCCCCTGGTTGAGTATAACAAAGTCCCTTGATCGAGTATAACAAATTTCCCTGATCGAGTATAACAAAGGGCCCTGGTCGAGTATAACAAAGCCTCCTGACTGAGTATAACAAAGTCCCCTAATCGAGGAAAAAAAGCCCCCTGATCGAGTCTAACAAAGTCCCCTGATCTAGTATAACAAAAGCCCCTGATCGAGTATAACAAAGTCCCCTGATCGAGCATTACAAAGACCAGCGGTCGAGTATAACAAAACCACCTGATCGAGTATAACAAAGTCCCCTGGTCGAGTATAACGAAGTCCCCTGATCGAGTGAAACAAAGGACCCTCATCGAGTATAACAAAGTCCCCTGATCGATCATAGCAAAGACCCCTGGTCGAGAATAACGAAGTCCCCTGGTTGAGTATAACAAAGTCCCTTGATCGAGTATAACAAATTTCCCTGATCGAGTATAACAATGGGCCCTGGTCGAGTATAACAAAGCCTCCTGACTGAGTATAACAAGTCCCTTGATCGAGTATAACATATCCCCTGATCGTGTATAACAAAGTTCCCTGGTCGAGTATAGTAATGTCCCCTAATCGAGTATAACAAAGCCCCCTGATCGAGTATAACAAAGTCCCCTGGTAGAGTAAAACAAAGTCCCCTAATCGGGTATAACAAAGTCCTCTGATCGAGTATAACAAAGTCCCCTGATCGAGTATAAAAAAGTCCCCTGATCTAGCATAACAAAGGCCCATGGTCGAGTATAACAAAGCCCCCTGATCGAGTATATCAAAGTCCCATGATCGAGAAAAACAAAGTAACCTGGTCGAGTATAACAAAGTCCCTTGATCGAGTATAACAAAGCCCCCTCATCGAGTAAAACAAATTCCCCCGATCGAGTATAACAAATTCCCCTGATCGAGTATAAAAAAGTCCCCTGATCGAGTATAACAAAGTCCCATGGTCGATTATAACAAAGTCACCTGATCGAGTATAACAAAGGCCCATGATCGTGTATAACAAAGTTCCCTGGGCGAGTACAGTAAAGTCACCTGGTCGAGTATAACAAATTCCCCTGATCGATGACAAAAAAGCCCCCTGATCTAGTATAACAAAGCCTTTTGATCGAGTATAATAAAGGCCCCTAATCGAGTTTAACAAAGTCCCTTGATCGAGTATAACAAAGCCCCCTGATCTAGTAAAACAAAGTCCATCGATCGAATATAACAAAGTCGCCTTATCGAGCATAACTAGGCCCCTCGTCGAGCATAACAAAGCCCCCCTCATTGAATAATACAAAGTCCCCTGATCAAGTATAACAAAGTCCCCTGATCGAGAATAACAAAGTCCCCTGGTCGAGTATAACAAAGGCTCCTAATGGAGCATAGCAAAGACCCTGATGGAGTATAACAAAGTCCCCTAGTCGAGGAAAACAAAGCCCCCTGATCGAGTCTAACAAAGTCCCTGATCGAGTATAACAAAGGCCCCTGATCGAGTATAACAAAGTCCCCTGATCGAGCATAACAAAGACCAGTTTTCGAGTATAACAAAACCACCTGATCGGGTATAACAAAGTCCCCTGGTTAAGTATAACAAAGCCCCCTGATCCAGTATAACAAAGTCCCCAAATCGAGTATAACAAATTCCCCTGATCGAGTATAACAAAGGACCCCGGTTGAGTATAATAAAGCCTCCTGACTGAGTATAACAAAGTCCCCTGATCGAGTATAACACATCCCCTGATCGAGTATAACATATCCCCCGGTCGTGTATAACAAAGTTCCCGGGTCGAGTATAGAAATGTCCCCTTATCGAGTATAACAAAGGCCCCTCATCGAGTATAACAAAGCCCCCCTAATCGAATATTACAAAGTCCCCTGATCCAATGATCGAGTATAACAAAGTCCCCTGGGCGAGTATAACAAATTCCCCTGATCGAGTATAACAAAGTCCCCTGATCGAGTATAACAAAGTCACTCATCGAGTATAACAAAGTCCCCTAATCGAGTATATCAAAGCCCCCAGGTCGACTATAACAAAGGCCGCTATCCGAGTATAACAAAGTCTCCTGGTCGAGTAAAACAAATTCCAATGATCGAGTATTCATTAAGTCCCCTGGTCGAGTATAACAAAGCCCTCTCATCGAGTATAACAAAGGTCCCTGTTCGAGTATAACAAAGGCCCCTATTCGAGTATAACAAAGTCTCCTGATCGAGTAAAACAAAGTCCAATAAACGTGTATATAAAAGTCCCCTGGTCGAGTATAATAAAGTCCCCTCATCGAGTATAACAAAGTCCCCTTATCGAGAATGTCAATGCCCCCTGGTCGAGTATAATAAAGGCCCCTCATGGAGTATAACAAAGTCTCATGATCGAGAATAACAAAGTCCCCTGCATCGAGTATAACAAAGGCCCTTGATCGAGTATAACAAAGTCCCCTCATCGAGTATAACAAAAGACTCTGATATAGTATAACAAAGGCCCCTCACCGAGTAAACAAAGGCCACTGATCGAGTATTACAAAGTACCCTCATCGAGAATAACAAAGTCCCATGGTCGAGTATAATAAAGTCACCTTATCGAATATAACAAAGGCCACCGGTTGAGTCTAGCAAAGCCTCCTGATCGAGTATAACAAAGTCCCTTGATCGTTTATAACAAGGTTCCCTGGTCGAGTATAGTAATGTCCCCCTGATCCAGAATAACAAAGCCCCCTGATCGAGTATAACAAAATCCCCTGGTCGAGTATAACAAAGTCCCCTGATCGAGTATAACAAAGCCCTCTGATCGAGCATAACAAAGTCCTCTGATCGAGTATAACAAAGGCCCTTGATCGAGTCTAATAAAGGCCCCGAATCGAGTATAACAAAGTCCCATGGTAGAGTATAATAAAGTCACCTGATCGAGTAAAACAAAGGCCACTGGTCGAGCATAACAAAGGACCCTGGTCGAGTATAACAAAGCCCAATCATCGAGTATAACAAAGTCCCCTTATCGAGTATAACAAAGCCCAATCATCGAGTATAACAAAGTCCCCTTATCGAGTATAACAAAGTCCCCTGATCGAGTATAACAAAGTCCCCTGGTCGAGCATAACAAAGTCCCCTGAACGAGTATAACAAATTCCCCTTATCGAGTATAACAAAGCCCAATCAACGAGTATAACAAAGGACCCTGGTCGAGTATAACAAAGTCTCCTGATGGAGTATAACAAAGCCCAATCATCGAGTATAACAAAGTCCCCTGATCGAGTATAACAAAGCCCAATCACCGAGTATAACAAAGTCCCCTGATCGAGTGTAACAAATTCCCCTGATCAAGTATAACAAAGTCCCATAATGGAGCATAACAAAGCCCAATCACCGAGTATAACAAAGTCCCCTGATCGAGTGTAACAAATTCCCCTGATCGAGTATAACAAAGTCCCCTGATCGAGTATAACAAAGCCCAATCACCGAGTATAACAAAGTCCCCTGGTCGAGTATAACAAAGGCCCATAATGGAGCATAACAAAGTCCCTCATCGAGTATAACAAAGCCCTCTAGTCGAGTATAACAAAGTCCCATTATCGAGGATAACAAAGTGCCCTGGTCGAGTATAACCAAGGCCCCTGATCGAATATAACAAAGGCCCCCGGTTGAGTATAACAAAGCCTCCTCATCGAGTATAACAAAGTCCCCTTATCGAGCATAACAAAGGCCCCTGGTCGAGCATACCAAATTCCCCCTGATCGAATAATATCTATTCCCCTGATCAAGTACAACAAAGTCCCCTGATCGAGTATAACAAAGTCCCCTGGTCGAGTATAACAAAAGACCCTAATGGAGCATAACAAAGACCCTGATGGAGTATAACAAAGTCCCCTGATCGAGGAAAACAAAGCCGCCTGATCGAGTATAACAAGGTCCCCTGTTCGAGTATAACAAAGTCCCCTGATCGAGCATAACAAAGACCCCTGGTCGAGGATAACAAAGTCACCTGATCGAGTATAACAAAGTCCCCTGGTTGAGTATAAAAAAGCCCCCTCATCGAGTATGACAAAGTCCCCTGATCAAGTATAACAAATTCACCTGATCGAGTATAACAATGGCCACTCATCAAGTATAACAAAGTTCTCTTATCGAGCATAACAAAGGCATCTGGTCGAGTATAACAAAGCCCCCCTGATCGAATATTACAAAGTCCCCAAATCAAGTATAACAAAGTTCCCTGGTCGAGTATAACAAAGTCCATTGATTGAGTATAAGAAAAGCCACTGGTCGAGCATAACAAAGCACCCTGGTCGAGTATAACAAAGCCCCCTAATCGAGTATAACAAAGTCGCTTGATCGAGTATATCAAACCCCACTCCTCGAGCATAATAATGGCCCTGATCGAGTATAACAAGGTCTCATGATCGAGTATAACAAATTCCCCTTGTTCGAGTATAACAAAAGCCCCTGATATAGTATAACGAAGGCCCCTGATCGAGTATAACAAAGTCCACTGATCGAGCATAACAAAGGCCCCTGGTCGAGTGTAACAAAGCCCACTCATCGAGAATATCAAAGTCCCCTGATCGAGTATAACAAAGGCCCCTAATCGAGTCTAACAAAGTCCCCTGATCGAGTATAGCAAAGGCCCTTGATCGAGTATAACAAATGCCCCTCATCGAGTATAACAAAGTCCCCTAATCGAATATAACAAAGTCCCCTGATCGAGTATAACAAACGCCACTGGTCGAGCATAACAAATGACGCTGTTCGAGCATAACAAAGTCCCCTAATTGAGTATAACAAAGTCCACTCATCGAGTATAACAAAGTCCCCTGATCGAGTATA